>NC_046303.1:300000-390000 GCF_004115265.2 Rhinolophus ferrumequinum
CGTGCTTGCTGTAGCCTGGGTCAGAGTCTCCTTCCTTTCTAAGGCTGAATAATTTTCCATTGTGTGTAATATTCCATTTGCATATCCATTCATCCACTTGGGCTGTAGTTACTGTGAACAATGCTGCGGAGAACACGGTGTGAAAATATCTCTTTGAGATCCTGCTTTCAGTTCTTTTGTGTAAATACCCAGTAGAGGAATTGCTGGGTTATATGATAGCTCTAGTTTAATTTTTTGAGGAACCTCCATACCATTTCCCACAGCTGCTGCACCATTTTACATTCCCACCAACAGGGCACAGGTTCCAGTTTCTCCATTTCCTTGCCAACACTTGTGGATTTCTGCTTTTTTGATGATGTTATTCTAATAGCTGTGAGGTAGTATCTCACCATGGTTTTGATTTGCATTTCCCTGGTGATTAGTGATGCTGAGCACCTTTTTATGTGTTTCTTAGACATCCATTTGTCTTCTTTGGAGAAATGTCTAATCAAGACTGTCATGCAGGGCAGCCTGCGGGGTCTCTGCTCCCGCTCCCCACATAAGAACGCACGATATGGCTAGGCCAAAAAGGAACACCCACGGAGCCATAGGTAGGGCAGTCATACTACTATATTCTCGCTGGCGGCTGGATCCACACTGTCCGCAACCCACCATCCTAACTGCAATCCGCGCTTGCCAGCTCAGCCACCATCTTCTTTCTAGCCCCCCTTTTACTGCTAGCGTAGCCACAGCAGTTATATTAGTGGCCAATGGCTCACTGGTTACAGCTGACGGCCAACTAGCCACAGCTGATGGCCATTTGATCACAGGTGATGGCCATTTACTACCTGAGCCAGCACCTTTCTATGTGAGGCCGAGAGCTTGGAAAATGCTTCTTGGGGCTCTGTCCCCACAAAGACCTTTGCCCATTTTTAAATCAGGCTTGCTTGTTTGTTTGTTTGTTCTGTTGATTGTTAGGAGTTCTCTCTATATGCTGGGTACTAATTCTTTACCAGATACATGAAATATTTTCTCCCATTCTGTGGTTGCCTTTTTACTGTGTTGATAGTGACTTTTGATGCACAAAATTAATTTTTCACATCAAATTTTTCCTTTTGCTAACTGTGCCTTTGGTGTCATATCCAATGAATCTGTACCAAATCCAATGTGATAAAGCTTTGTCCTATGTTTTCTTCTACAAGTTTTATAGTTTTAGCTCTTAAGTTTAGGTCATTGATCCACTTTGAGTTAATTTTTGTATCTAGTATTAGTCAGGGTCCAACTTCATTCTTTTGCATGTAGATATCCAGTTTTCCTAGCATTTGTTGAAAAGACTACCCTTTCCCCACAAAATAGTCTTCGTCCCCTTGTCAGAAATTATTTGCTATATATGTGAGGGTTTATTTCTGGGTTCTCTATTCCATTGGTCTGTGTATATGTCTGTCTTTATGCCAATACCACAGTGTTTTAATTACCAAGCTTTGTGGTAAGTTTTGAAATCAGAAAACGTGAATCCTCTAACTTTGTCAAGATTATTTTGGCTATTCATTGTCCCTTCAGATTCCAATATGAATTTTAGGATGGATTTTTCAATTTCTGCAAAAAAACGTCATTGAGATTTTCATAGGGATTGCACTGAATCTGTAGATCACTTTGGGAGCTTTGACATCTTAACAATATTAAGTCTTTCAACCCATGAACATTGGATGTCATTCCACTTATTTGTCTCCTTCAATTTCTTTCAGCAATTTTTTGTAGTTTTCAGTGTACAAGAATTTCACCTCCACAGTGAATTTAATTCATAATTATTCTATTTTTTAAATGCTATTGTAGATGGAATTGATTTAATTTCCTTTTCAGACTGTTCATTGTTCTTGTATAGAAATGCAGATTTTGTGTTGACTTTGTATCCTGCAACTTTGCTAAATTTATTAGTTCTAACAGATATATAGACATGATATAGATATAGATATCTCCAAAAAAGTATACACATTTTAAGAAAGGAAATCTGTATTAAAATTGTAATACTCAATATATACCAATAACAAAAGATGAATACAAGTTACGTTTGTCTTCTGCAATTACAGGAGGTGCTCAGAGTGCTTCCCATCAGCGTCCAGACACTTCTGATTATGGTGAACTACTGCTTGAGCATAGATAACATCTCTTAAAATGTGTAGACATTTTTTGGCATCCCCAATACACACACACACACACACACACACACACACACACGGAATGCTGCTGCTGAGTGTCATCCAATGGAAAGGCAGGGAGCTTCGATACAGGAAGTGGCCCATTGAACCTTAGTTAACAGTGTGTGACAAGTTTCAACTAGTTTGATGCAGTCAGTCAGGTGTGAGCTACGGTTTGAGGTGTGTTTTAAAGTGTGCCATAAATCATGGATCACAAACAATGCATTAACATGAAATGGGCAAACAGTTTCATTCTCCATCATGACAATGCTCTGTGTCACACATCACTTCTGGTATATGGCAATTTCTGTCAAATAAAAACATTACAGTGTGTCCACCTTATTCACCAAATCTGGAACCATGCAACTTCTGGCTCTTTCCCAAAGTCAAAATGATTCAGGACATTGAGGCAGCCATGAGAGCACGACAAAAGACACTCACGAAAGAGGACTTCCAGAATGGGCTTCGGAACGTGGCAAGAAGGACGGGATAAGTATGTTCGAAGCAAGGGGGGTACGCTGTGGGGGATTAATGGCAATGTGTCTTTTACTATAATACTTTATTTTTAAATTTAAACATTCAGTGTATATTTTGATCACACCTCATAAATATGACCATGTCATCTACTGAGATGATTTTACTTCTTCCTTTCCAACAAGGATGACTTTTATTACTTTTTCTTGCCTAACTGCTCTGGCTAGAACTTCTAGTACTATGTTGAATAACAGTAGTGAGAGTGGGCATCCTTGCCTTGTTCCTGTTTTTAGAGGAAAAGCTTTTAGTCTTCCACCACTGAGTATTTTTTCTGCAAGTTTTTCATATGATATTATGTTGAGGTATTCCTTCCATTCCTAGTTTTTAAGTTTTTATTATGAAAGCATGTTGGATTTTGTCAAATGCTTTTCCTGCATCAATTGAGATGATCAAGTGGGTTTTTCCTTCACTTTGTTGATGTGACAAATTACATTGATTTATTTTGACATGTTGAAACATCTTTGCATCCTAAGAATAAATCTCATTTAGTCACAGTGTATAGACTTTTTAATATGCTGCTGAATTCTGTTTGCTAGTATTTTGTTGAGAATCTTTGCATCAATGTTCACAAGAGATACTGTTCTATAGTTTTATCTTGTATCTTTCTGGCTTTGGTATCAGGACAATGCTGGCCTCATAGAATGAGTTAGGAAGTGTTCCTTCCTCTTCAATTTTTTGGAAGAGTTTGAGGAGTATTGGTGTTAATTCTTCTTTCAATGTTTTGCAGACTTCAGCAGTGAAGCTATCAGGGCCAGAACTTCTCTCTGTTGGAAGGTTGTTATTATTATTATTATTATTATTATTATTATTATTATTATTATTACCACCAATTCAGCCTCCTTATAGGTCAATAGATCTACTCAGATTGTCTATTTCGTCATGATTTAGCTTTGGTAGCTTTTGTGTTTCTAGGAATTTGTGTATTTCATCTTGGTTATCCAATTTGTTGGTGTACAACTGCTCATAGTTCTCTCTTCTAATACTTTATTTCTGTAGAATCAGTAGTAATGTGCCCACTTTCATCTCTGATTTAGTAATTGAAGTCTTCTCTCTCTTTCTTAGTCAGCCTAGCTCAAGGTTTGTTGATTTTGTTGATCTTTTCAAAGAACCAACTTTTTAGTTTCACTGATTTTCTATATTATTTTTCTATTCTCTATGTCATTTATCCTGTGCTAATCTTTGTTACTTCCTTCCTCCTACTAGCTTTGGGTTTAGTTTGTTGTCCTTTTTCTAGTTTCTTATGCTGTAAAGTTACATTGTTGATTTGAGATCTTTCTTGTTGTTTAATGTTAGCATTTATAGCTGTAAATTTCCCCCTAAGAACCCCTTTTTGCTGCCTCCCTTAAGTTTTGGTATGTTGTGTTTTCATTTTCATTCCTAAGTATTTTCTAATTTCACTGTGATTTGCTCTTTGATTCATTGGTTGTGTTAAGCGTGTGGTGTGTATAATTTCCACAAGTCTGTGAATTTTCCAGTTTTCCTTGTTAGTGATTTCTAACTTTATTGAGTTGAGGTCAGAGAATATATATCATAGCTTTTTAAATGTTGAGACTTAATTTGTGGCCTAACACTTGGCTTATCAGGGAGAACGTTCCATGTGTATTTGAGAAGAATGTGCTGTTGTTGTTGGATGTAGTGTTCTGCATATATCTGCTAGATCTAGGCATTTATTGTGTTGCTCAAGTCCTCTATTTCCTTATTTATGTCTGGTTGTTCCATCCATTATTGGGAGTGGGGTACTGAACTCGCCTATTACTGTAAAACTGTTTATTTCTTCCTTCAGTTCTGTCCCTTTTTGCTTCATAGATTTTGATGGTTGTCATTAGGTGCATAGATGTTTATACATACTCATTTTTCCTGTACTGAACCTTTCATTAATATATAATGTCCTTCATCTCTTGTAAACATTTGGATTTAAAGTCTATTTTGTCTGATATTAGTAGCCACCCCTCCACTCTTTTGGTTATGTTTGCATAGAATATGTTTTCCTATTTTTCATTTTCAACTTGTGGGTATCTTTGGATCTCAAGTGGGTTTCTTATAGACATCATATAGTTGGATCATGTTTTTTAATCCCTTCTGCCAAACTCTGACTTTTGATTGGAGAGATTACTATATTTAAATTTAACTACTGCTAATTACTTGTTTCCTATATGCTTTACAGCTTTTTTGTTTCTCATTTCCTATATTACTGTCTTTTTTTTTTTTTTGTATTTAGTTGATTTTTTATTAGGGCAACTTACATTCCCTTCTCATTCCCTTTAATGTGTATTCTATAGCTATTATTTTTGTGTGTGCGGTTACCATAGACATTATATTTAACATGCTAAAGTTACAACACTCGAATTTGAATTTATAGCAGCTTAACTTCAATAGCATACAAAAACTGCTCCTTTACAGCTGTATCCACCCTTTTCAGTTATTGCTGTCTCAAAATTACACTTTATATATTAAATTACATATTATGCACCAAAACATAATTATTTCAAATGCATTAGTCTCCTAAATTATGTAGAAAACATTTAGAGTTATGAACCAAAATACCATTAATACTAGCTTTTAGACTAATTTTCATTTAAATTTAATAGTTCCTTAAATCATATAGAAAACAAAAAGTGCAGTTACAAACCACTGTTGTCATACAGCTTTTATAATTGCCCATATGTTTATTTTTACTGAGATCTTTATTTCTCCAATTGACTTTGAGCTATCTCGTGTCCTCATGTCACCCTCCAGGACTCCCTTGGGCATCTCTTGCAGGGCAGATCTAGTGGTTACAAACTCCCTCGTTTTTTGTTTATCTGGGAATGTCTTAATTTCTCCCTCACTTTCGAAGGACAGTTTTGCCAGATATAAGATTCTTGTTGATAGGTTTTTGAAAATATAAGCACTTTAAATATTTCAGCCCACTGTATTCTGGTCTCCAAAGTTTCTGATCTCTATGAGAAATTTGTTCATAATCTTTTTGAGGATCCCTTGTATGTGACAATTTGCTTCTCTTTTGCTGCTTTCAAGATTCTCTCTGGCTTTTGTAAATTTGATTATAATGTATCTTGGTTATAATGTATTTCTTTGAGTTGATCTTACTTGGAATTCATTGAGTTTCTTGGATGTTTGTATTCATGTCATTCATCAAATTTGGGGAGTTTTCAGCCATTACTTTTTCAAATATTCTCTTTGCCCCCTTTCTCTCTCCTCTCCTTCTGGGACTCCCACGATGCATACGTTGGTCTGCTTGATAGTGTCCCACAGGTCCCGCAGGTTCCATTTTCTTTCTAATGTTTTTCTTTCTCTTCCTCCAACTCAATAATTCCCATTGTCCTATGTTCAAGTTCACTGATTCTTTCTTGTACCTGATAAATCTGCTTTTGAATCCCTCTAGTGAACTTTTCATTTCAGTTATTGTACTTTCCAGCTCTAGAATTTTTTTGGTTTCTTTTTATGTTTCCTGTCTTTTATTGATATTTCCATTTTGCTCACATATTTTCTTGACCTTTTCCACATCTTCCTTTAGTTCTTTGAGCATCTTTAAGATGGTTCCTGCCTAGTATATCTTTTTCAGACAGTTTCTATTGATTTTTCCTTTGAGTGGGCCACAATTTCCCATTTTTTTATATGCCTTGTGATTTTTTGTTGTTGTTGTTGAAAACTGGACATTTGAATCTAATAATAACATAAATCTGGGAATCAGATTCTTCCATTCCCCAGGGTTTGTTGGTTTTTGTTATTGTTTTTATTTTTTATTAACTTATTTTTAATTGTCTTAGGCTCTCTGTGCCAAGGATCAGCCTAAGGTATAAACTTAAGATCTTCTCAACTCTTTTTCTGAACCATTCCCTGGGCACGTGTAGTCACTTTGTAATTTTCCCTGTATATGCAGATGTTTTTGAACATCCTAGTTTTTAATGTCTGGCTCCTGAAAGGGGAAAAATGGAGGAAATAAAAGATATCTGGTCCTTTAAATTCCCTGGAAGTCACTTAAGCCAAAGGAAGAGGGTCTTGCAACGATAGGCAGGGGGCAACAATAGCTTCCCCCCTTTGTCTGCACCTCTGGGTCAGAAGCAGCAATCAGCCACCAGAGCAGAGCCCTATTTGGAGGGTGGGCTTCTTCTTGCCAGCCCCTCTCCAACTTGGCTCCCACAAGCTGTGTGCAAGCAGCACACCACCTGGTTGGGAGTGGGAGATGGGCAGGTACTATTGTGCTAAGAGCTGAAATAGACCAAAATTAACCCCAAATTTACTCACAGAAAAGGGCGCCCAGCCAGACTAGGGATCAGGAAGGTTTCCTGGAGGAGACAGTGCTTGGGCAAGAAAAGCTCTAGAAATTTAGGAAATACGCAGGGTACCTGATAGATTTGAGTTTCAGATAAACGAATCATTTTTTAATGTATCACAAATACTGACTGGGACGTACTTATGCTAAAAGGTTACACCCCTCATCATCCACCTTAGGGATGAAGCTGAGGCTGAGGAGGATGGGACAGGGCTGGACCCAGTTCTCACCTTGGGTTCCCGATAGGGGCCCACAGACCTGAGCGCCCTCTCACTCTGCCACTGAGCTGAGTGGCATGGGGCTGGCAACTTGCTTTCTCTGAACATTTCCCAATCTGTAAAATGGTATGGGTGCGTGTATATTAAAGCTCGCCTCTCAGAGGGTGGTCTGGGGTGCAGCAGCATCGGCCTCCCTGGGGAGAAGGCTGCTAGGAATGCAGACTCTCAAGCCCTGGCCCCTGCTGGCTGAGACCTCATCTTGGGAAGTGCACTAGTGTTAGGGGCCCGTGTGTAGAGCTGGGTGCAGGGGTGTCCCCCACACAGGAGGGGGCACTTTATCCCATTTACGGAGATCCCGGAGGAGGCCAAGCGCAAGGCCCCTCCCTTGAAGCTGGGCAGCATGTCTCAGGTGTCACAAAGGCTGCTCTTGGAGCACGATGGAAGTCCCCCAGTGTGCCCGCTCTCCAGCTCAGCTGTGGCCACACTCTCACTGCTTCCCAGTAGGCTTGTGGGTGGACTCGTGAGTGAGCAGACACCGAGCTCTGATGATGTCCTGGGAGGAGGGAGTCTGCCCAGCATGGCACCAGCACAACAGGACGGAAGCTGGGCCAGGACACCTGCCCTTCCTGGTCAATGACTTCTTCCTTTTCCAGGTAAAAATGGCTGTGATTGACGCAGGACAAGCGACTGCAGCCCCTGCCGTGGGACAGGGTGTCTGAATCCTTATTTCTGGGGAAAAGAGGATGGTGTTTGGCAAGGGCACCTTCCTGCACCATTTTGAGCTGATCGCCATTTTCTCCCGGGGACATACTCCTGGGGACCAAAGTCCCAAGAACGACCAATTCTATGAAAGCTGAGTCACTGCTGAGCGGGACGGGGCGGGGGGGGGGGGAATAGCTGGAATGGGAGACACGCTTGTATGGGCTCACGCACTGGGTCCAGAGGTTTCTAGAGACACTGTTTTCCTGGCTGTTATCACATCTACACAGCCACCTGAGCAAGGCACTCCCTATTGGTAGCTTTTACCAAGTACTGTATTTTCAAGAAGTCAATCAGTTGGTCAGCATTTGCTGACTTTGGTGACGATAGCTTTGATTTTTTCCATCCTCAGGTGTGGGCTCCCTCCCCCCACAGCACTTGCACACGCTGTTCAGTCAGGGCTGCTATTCCCACCCGTCCTTCCCTTCACTTGCTTGGGCGGCCAGCTTCTCCAGACTCCTGACTCGAGCACTGCCCATGTTGCCTTTGGCTCCAGCCCAGTGCCTGCACCTGGCAGGCCGCTACAGGCTGTGGGACAGGTGGATGCTCCGTGGACTCTGGGAGGTCGGCGCATTCAAGGCCTGCTTCTCGATCTCCTGGAGCTCCTTGCAAGGGCTGTGCCCACCCATGTCCTCTAGAGCCTGGCACACGGCACCCATTGAGGCCTGAGTGGGTGTGACTGCCAACCAGGGGCAGAGATGGTCCCTGCACTGCACTGGCCTCCCTGCCGTCAGCCCATGACTTCCCTGTACAGTCAGCTTTGTCACAGCAGGCAGCCCCGCCCCTCCACTTCTAGGCCCCCGGGACCCATCATGTGCGCACCAGATCCCTGGGCCTGTCCAGCTGTGGTCTGAACGTGCTTGTGAACGGCAGAGGTTTCACCATCGGATAGACATGTCCAACCTGAGGGCCTGTTTCCCCGGATATTAACGGGGCTATGTGGAGCCTGAGATCTCTGGGCCCCTGGACACATTCCCCCTGCAGGTGCAGGGCACAGAGACACTTTCTCCACAGCCCTGGGCCGTTCTAGCTCAGGGAAGGGACACAGGAACAGCCCAGCTCCCAAGGGCCTAGGATGGCACCTGCCTCATGGTGGGGAGAGCCAGCAGCACCGACCACCCCTCCTTTGGGGTGGACAGCCAGGCCAGAGCAGACCTGTCTGCAGCTGTCCTCACACGCCAAGGAGCTCCTGAGCCTGCGCTCCCACGCGAGGACGTGTGTGTGACGCTCAGCACACGTGTCAGCCCAGGGCTACTAGTCCTCAGCCCAGCTCCAGGAGGGGACACAGCAGAGTCCCCCTCGAGAAGGGCCATCGCAGGGAAAGCCCCAAGTGCCCAATCTCCTGCACCTGAGCAGGCTCCTGGGCAAGGAGGTCCTGGTGGTGACAGAGCCAGAGGGACAAGGAATTACCAACCTGTGTCAGGCATCGGCTTGCCTACCTCAAAGAGGGGAAAGGTATAAGTGCGGCCCCTCCCACGCTGTAGGGTGACTTCCAAGAGGACCTGTCAGATGCTGTAAAGCTGCCACCTCGTTCAGTTGCAGTAACCCGCTGCTCTTGGTGGACGCGGGAATCCTAGGTGCGTGTCACTGGTTGCTGTGCCACACCGCGTGGATCTCACCAGACCAGCAACCCCGTCACACATGGCCTGGACACTTAAAGTCTTCAGAACATAACAGGAGCAGGAAACGTGGCAGCCCAACGCTCACCGGGGGTCTTAGCCTCTGTCCCCGTGAAGCTCAAGGACACCTGCCCGGGACAGCGAGAAGCTGGGAGACCCGGCCTGCGTCTGGGAGGGAGTCCTGTGGGGGACGCATGGGCGTGGAGTGCAGGAACAAAACGCATGTGCAACACATGAAGTCCCTCCACCTCAGACTCATGCAAGGGCTGATGGGAACAGGGCAGTGCGGGGAGCTCAGGGGACAGCAGGCTGACTCTACCATCTATGGCATGGAGGGGGTGGGTGGACCTTGTTTCTGAGCGTCAGGGGACGGGGGTTGGTCGGCATGACACCAGACAGGAAGGCCACAGGGGTGGCTGTGGGCTGGCAAGAGACCTGGATGGGGGTGGGTGTCCCCCGAGCTACACTGCCACACGGCTGACCTCTGCTGGTCAAGGGGGCACTGTGTGCAGGCAGCCAGGCCTGGCCCCTGGAAGGGGTTTCTGGGGATGCGCTGCCCCCCTCCGCAGGAGGCACATGGGACAGCTAGAATCTTTATTGTCCTTAAGGCACAAACAGCCAGCCGGCCCCAAAACCCGTCAGTCCAGGGGGGCGGGGGCCCACTCCCTGCTCTGCTCAGCCGCAGTTGCCTGGACCACTTCAGGAGGGCGCTGCCGCTGATCTGTGCTTTTCTCCTCTGTGCCGGAAGCTGCGCAGTGGGTTGTGGGCCTTCACCTTCTGTGGGGCAAGGTCGCAGGTAAGCTGCCTAAGCCGACACCGACTCTAAGTGCGGGCTGTTGCCACCTGGCCTGCAGCCCAGGAGCCGAGGGCAGAAACTGCTGTGCTCGCCGCAGAAGGCAGCCCTCCAGGCCCCAGCTTCCTCCTCGCACAGCCCGCAAGCAATAGGGACAGAAAAGCAGGTCCTCCCGCGCTCCAAGGTGTAGGTGGCCTACAGTCCCAGCCCCGCGACCTTGACCTGACACAGAAGTCTGGGGCCAGTTGTGGGGGCTGTGCTCCCTTGCAAGGGCAATGTGTGTGCACACCCTGGAGACAAGGGAACCAGGCCCGGGGGACATACCTTGGCCTTCTTAGAGGGGCACAGCTTCTTCCGCTTCCTATGAGGGCGGACGAGGCCTCGAAGAGCAGGAGGAACTGCAGGCGACACAGGTGGCTCAGCAGCCCCTCCCTCCCCACCTGCTCGTCCTCCAGGCGCCCCAGCTGGCCCCCATCCCTTCCTGACCCAGGGCCAGGCCTCCAGGGCTACGTTAAGATGCCTGTGGCCACAGAGCTATTTGTCACACAGAGTTGCCTTCCCAGGGTGGGATTATGGGGACGTCTGCTGTCTAAGTCACTCCTCTTTGGTCTTCACATTGGTTAGTGGTGGCCTCTCCCACACATCTCCACGTGTCAGGCCCAGTTACCCCCAGCCCATGCCCCGCCCTTGGCCTCGTTGCTCACTGCCACCTGCCCCTGAGTGTGCCGAGGGTCCCGGGGCCTCCGAGCAGCGCTGGCCACTCTGACGCCCCGACTCCCGGCCACACTGTCAGCAAACGGCTTGTTCCTGTGACACACGGAGCTCCCTCCTCGTGCCCACTCACCCAGGTAGTCGGGCACGTGGCCCAGGTGCGGCTTCACCACAGCAGGATGCAAGGGCAGGTCGTGCCGCAGCAGCTGCAGGTCCTTGGGGTTGTCTTCAAAGTACGTCTGCCGGAAGTGACAGCGCTGAGGGTGGCTGTCCCTGTAACCTCCCAGGGCTTTCGACCACAGGTAGCCCCGTGTCCCAGAATTTAAATGGCTGAGACGTCCCATCGCTGTTGTGGCAGTCACCCCATCCGCTCCCAGAGGCAGCTGCTCGCGTCACTCGGCACCATCCTAGACTGTTCCCTCCCTGTCCATGAGGTGCACGGGGCACAGCGGACCATCCCTCGGCACTGCCCGTCCCCGGCGCTGTCCTAGGCTGCCCCTTCCCTGCGTTGCTCAGCAATCCCGGCCATGGACGCTCAGGTGCCCCCTCTACAATCAGGATGCTGTGAGGAACACGTGACTGTGCCCATTCACAGACGCTGTCACTCTGACGGACACTTGGCGTCCTAGCACACGGCAGCTGTTCCGCCTGCCCCACCTGCTGTGCCGCCTCCCGGCCTCACCTTGAGCTTCTCCGAGCGCAGGAGTTCCTCCTTGATCTCCTTCAGCCTCGCCTCTCGAATGGCTTGCTTAGTCACCGAGCGCATGGCATCCTGGGGTGACACTAAGGGTCAGGACGCTGGGCCGGGGGCTACAGGAACCCCATGGCTCGCCCCCTGCTCCCACTCACCCTGCAGCGGTAGCGAAAGCCTTCAATCTCCTCCATGCGGAACTGGTAGGGAAGCAGGGCGGGGGCCCCGGTCTCTGTGCAGAAGGCAGCAGTGAGGCCCCCACACTCCTCCCTGGGGGGAGGCAGCCAGGGACCCTGCCTGCTCCATCCCTGCCAAGCGCACGTGCAGCCAGAAACCCAGGTCTCAGCCAGAAACCCAGAAACACACGACAGGAGCTCCAGGGTGCCGTGCCCGGGGCGGCCCACTGTCTCCACATCCCGGGTGCCCGACATACCTTCCCGCCCCCCAATGCCCACCGCCAAGGCCGCTCTGGCCACAAGGGCAGCCATGCTGACAGCCGCGGGGCGGTGAGGAGCGCCTCGCAGTCAGATCCCATCCTGAGCACTGTCACAGCAGCACACTGGGCCACTCGACATCCCGGAAAACTCACAGGGAGGCACCGGCATTTCCCATTTCAGGCAAGGAAACCAGGCACAGATGAGTGCAGCCCAGGGGCTCGAGGGCACGCGGTGAGGATCATCCGTCCCCAGCCCCCACCTAAGGCAGGAGTGACGCCCACAAGGAGCATACCTGGGCCCTCCTGGGGGGGGACAGCCCAGCCCACCCTGCACTGTGCTCATCCCACAGCCTGGGGTACCACCTGGCTGGCCTGCCATAGCGTGGCCTCCTACAGGCGCCAGTGCAGAGCCCCTGTGCAACCCCTTCCCCGTCTCCCCAAACCCCTGCCCCTCCTTTGGCCCATCTGCCCCTGGAGGCAGGCTGTAACGGTGCCTCTGGGTAGTCACCTGATGGCTCTGGACCTGGGATTGCTCCTCTGTGAAGGGGGCGGTGCTTGCCAGCAAGTGGACAAGGAGGGAGTGAGTAACATGGCCCAAGCAGGACCGAGTGGGGGGTGGCTGCTGGGGACACTAGTGCCCTTGCTGCCATCACCATCCCTGGGTCGAAGGCGTCATGGGCGGAGCCTGGCCCTGGCTCTTACCTCCACCAAGTAGCTCCTCGATCCTGCCCAGGTGGGGCTGCTCTGTGGGCAGCACGAAGGTCAGGACTGTGCCTGGGTTGTTGGCACGTGCCGTCCTGCAAGGAGAGCCAGCTCAGCCCACGTCTCTGGCCCAGTCCAGGCCCCCAGCCCACCACACCCCAGCATTCCTACCTGCCAGCTCGATGGATGTAGGCCTCGGGGGTGGGGGGCAGGTCGAAGTTGAGTACGGCACACACGTGGTGGAAGTCGATGCCCCGGGCCACGCCTGCCTCGGGATCGGAGGCCCTGTGGGAACCCCCAACACTCAGCCCTGCTCTCCCGAGCTGTTCTCCAGCTTGGCCAACCAGCAAGGTCTCCAGCAGGGCCTTCATAGAGCCACAGGATTCGGCTACGGGTGACTGTCTCAACTTCACAACTGTTCCAGGAGCTGGGGAACCAGGGGCAGCCAAACCTTTGCCCTGACCTCAGCTCTGGGGCAACGGCGGAACTCCCCGCCCCACAGGGTGGTCTGAGAACCACCTCAGGCAGACAGAGACTGGGGGCTCCCGTTTCCCCTCAGAACTATCCTGCCCCAAGTCACAGCTGCACACCCCCTGCTGGCTGGGCTGTCTCCCCTCGAAGGACAGGGTGCCAACAACCCCGACAGCCTTGCCCCTCGTGCTGCGCACAGAGCTTGTGTGCCCTCCACCCTCTCCATTCTCAGGAGCCGAGCAGGGCTCCGTGGGCTATGCCAGCAGCCAGGCCTGGCCCCCCACTCAGGCACTCTGGTTTCAGTCTCCCCAAGGAGGATTGGAGGACAGAAACAAGGACTCACCTGTCCCCCTTGGGTCCTTTCCCCCGACGCTTGCCTTTGAGCGGGGCCCCCAGGACTTCGGCATCAGTTGCTATGACACAGTCGTACAAGCCCTGGTTGAACTGTGAGATGATGTGGCACCTATGCCCAAGAGGGGACAGTTAGCCCCAAAAGCACGCTGGGGACCACCACACCCCCGGCACTGCTGTAGCCATCACCCTTTCTAACTGTTCCCTCTTCTTAAACTCTTCCCCCACTTAATGTTTGTGCTCAACCCCCTGAGTTGAAGACGCAGTGATAACAGGTATCTCGTAGCTGTGAGCCAGTCACTGAGTTTGGGTCAAGCCCAGCACTGGCCTGAGTGCGTAAGAAACAGGAACGTCACCGCGATGCCCGGCAGGGCCCACCTGGAGCGCACAGGGAGCTCTCCGTTGAGCACGCAGGTGGGGATGCCAAGCTGCTCCAGGAATAGGCGCAGCCGGTAACTGCGCTCCAGCGTATTGACGAAGATCAGGGACTTGCCCCGGACCAGCGACAACTTGAGCAGCGCGCACAGCAACAGAAACTTGTCTTCCTCAGTGGCACACACCACCTGAAACTGCTGCAGCTGCTCTGGCCCTGGCAGCTGGGACTCTTGCAACTTGAGGGTGACCTGGGGGAGGAAAGGCTGTGGTCAGGAGAGAAAGGAGGACAAAAATGCTCCTGCAAGCCACTGGCTCGCCACGCACAGTGCCAACGTACAACCGTGTCAGTGCAGGGCACTGTGGGCACCTCCGGCCAGTGGACGAATTCAAAGTACCTGACTGTTGTGGGGCATGGAGGACATACAACCGCATACAAAGTATTCAGGGCACAGAACAAAGGAAATGCACGACAAACGAGTGCAGTGAGGGGCAGCACAGCCTTTCTAAAAGCAGAGGTCATGTAAGGAGAGAACTTTGGCCCCAAGATGGCCTTTCTGCCCCTGGGGGGGGGGGTCCCTGCTCAGGGATGTGGGCGGAGCCCTAGGGGACATCTGATTTCTAGATTTGGGGGGGGCGGGGTGACTGCTGGTTTCTAGTGCTTCAGAACCAGGATACTGAGCCAGTAACAACTACTGCCCCCAAATGTCAAAGGCTTTTGAGAAGGGAGAATCAAGTCCTTTGAGTGTCACCTGGCCGTGACGCCAGACACTTCCACAGGGCACTTACCGGGTTATGCAGTACCAGCTCCTTGAGTGTTTGTACATCCTCATTGAAAGTAGCCGACATCAGAAAAGCCTGATAAATCCGGGGCAAGTGACTAAAACAAAGCAGAGCCCCATCAGACTCCAACTCCTAAGTCCTCCAACTGGCGGCTGGTCTTCTCCCACCAGCTCCAGACCCTTCAGTCTATTCCAGCCCCACATGCCTCCCCCGTACCAGAGAAGACTCTTGAGCTCTTCCTCAAAGCCAAAGGAAAAGAGAAGATCAGCCTCATCCATCACCAGCAGCTCCAGGGAGTCTCGCAGCTTCAAGCTGTCTTGCTGCAAGTGGCTTAATATGCGAGAGGGGGTCCCCACCACTACATCGGGCTTCTCCATCAGCACAGCTCTGCAGGGAGCAACACCTCAGCACTGGGGAGAAGGCCCAGCTAGGACCCCACCCCAGACCAGCCCTCTTTCTTGCTGCACAGAAGCCCAACCCTACATGTCGGTGCAGCTTCATTCCTCTACAGCGCTGCTGCTTTCACCCACCTCTGAGAGGCCGAGTCATCAGCAGCTGATACATTGGCCACCCGGATGTCTCGGGCACAGTAGGCTGCCAGCTGCTGAATCATGGACTGGGCCTGCCGTGCCAGTTCCTTGGTGGGCACGAGGACAAGGCCTCTCACAGCCTGCTCTACCACGGGGCCTGTCTGCAAGAGCACGGATTAAAGACTTCAGCCAGCCAGTTCGTGTCATCATGGCCATCGATGCTTCCTGTAAGTCTTCCAGGCGAACTGACCCAACTATCCTGACTTCAACACAACTCAGTTGTGGTCTGATCGACCCCTCGCTTATTTCTCCCACCTCAGAATGCAGAATGCTCGACCCTACAAAACAACAACTTACTTTATGGTTATGAAGTTACTTGAAACGCACCAGGTAGGGCGCTGGAGTTTCACAAGCGTCTTATAAGTAGGAGAGGGAGCTGTGCCCACTTTTTGTGGTAGAAAGACTTACTCAAGATTACACGAAGAATGGTGGTAGCAGGGCCTGGACTAGGACCCCGGTAACCTGAATCCAGTCCACACCGTCTGCCACAACAACACCAGGTTGTTTCGGGCCAGCCCTCACGAGTAAGAGACCAAAAGAAAGCCTGTACTTGGGGAAGGCTGGGGGCGGAGTGGGGGGTGGCGCAGGGGACGACGACAGGGCTTTCCAAGAGGGCACAACAGGACTCGGACGCCTACATTTCCTTTCCCGGCCTTTGGGTTCCCGGCTTCCCCCGCGACCCACCGCCTTCCTGTGGAGCAGCAGCTGCAGCATCGGAATGGCATAAGCGGCCGTCTTCCCCGAGCCAGTGCGGGCCCGAGCCAGGAGGTCCTTCCCCTCCAGGGCCAGCGGGATGGCCTTTTCCTGGATCAGCGTCGGCCGCGACCAGCCCAGGTCGGTGACGGCCTAGGAGAGACGAGAGGGGGATCGGGTGGCGCGCTGCCCTACCGCCGCCCCCGCCACGCCGGGCGGCTCCTCAGCCCGCGCGGTACCTGCAGGAGCCGGGGGTCGAGGCCCATGTGTTCGAAGCCCAACACCTCCGGCTCCGCCATGCTGGGGCTCTGTAGTGACAGCGCGCAGCAGCGGAAGGAAGAGCGTGACGACGTGTGGGCGGGTCACACGTCGCAACAACCAGTCGGCGTTGGAGGAGCCATCACCTCCCGGAAGTCCTGGAGCGTAGGCTTCCGATGGTCCGGAGGAGCTGCGCGGCCGAGCGGCCGTGTTCTCGGGGAGGGGCGGCTGGGCCGTGGGGGTCGCCTGAGAGCCCCGCGGGTCCTGTCCTCTCCCCTGACGCTGCCTCCAAAGGCCGTGCTGGGTTCGGGTTACCGGCGAGGGCGGAGCTGCGTGGACGCGTGTGTGGTCCCGCGGTGCCCGCCCCCGCCCACCGCGGGGGGCCAGACAGCTCGCGAGTCCACAGTTGCAGGCTCATGGGTTCACTTTCTTTAGCGCTTCTTTGGTCAGCAGAGCGCTAGTCATCATGCCCCACTGGCTGTACTTAACTAACAGACACGTCAACGATTGGCGTGTTCGTCCGTCACTCCCTAAGAACAGGCGTGTCGCCTGCTGTAGAGTAACGGGAACCGCTGGTGAGTCCCGCGCCCGGGAGCGGTGGTGGGAACGTAGGGACAACAGCTTTGAGAGGAGCAAGCCAGTGACAGTGGGTGTACCAGCATATGGTAGAGACCACCGAGAGGCTGGACTAAAGTCAGGGCCACAGACGGTCCAAAGGTCAGGCCACAGCAATTGGACTGGACAAGGTTGAAGGCTGGAAGAGTGAGGAGCACGAGATCAAGAGGAAGATAGGTGTGTCTGGGATTCCCAAACCTGGCTACTCAACTTACCTGCACAGCTTGGTTAGAAATAAGGATTCTTGTTTTTACAAGTTTCCCACCTGTGTTAGTTTCCTATTGTTTCTGTGATAAATTACCGTAAACAGTGGCTTAAAACAACACAAATTTATTACTTACAGTTCTGTAGGTGAGAAGTCTGACAAGGTCTCTCACTGTGTTGAAATTAAGCTGTTGGCAGGACTGCATTTCCTTCTGGAGACTCTAGAGGGATAATTCCTGTCTTGCCTTGCCCAGTGTGGCCCCCTTCTTCCATCTTCAAGGCCAGCAGCGGTGGGTTGAGTCCTCACATCGCATCCCTGCAACCTTCCTTTGCCTCCCTCTCCTACTTTTAAAGAACTTTTAGTGATGGCATTGGTCACAGCCAGATAATCCAGGATAATCTCCGTTTTTGAGTCAGCTGACAGCACTCTTAATTCCCTTTGGTCGTTTAACACATTTACAGGTTCCTGGGATTAGCGCATGGACATCTTTGGAGGGCCATCGTCCTGCCTGCCTCACCACCCCAAACACAAAACCAGCTTGATCAGATTGGACCTGCATGTTGCTCAGGAGTCTGTGCGGAGGAGTTTCCCAATCGGCCTTTTTGCATTTACTCTGACATGGGCCCTGCCTGAGTGCAGGAGCTGAGGCTCTGACCTTTTAGGGTGAGAACAGAGCAGTTCATGCACCACAGGTCCAGTGAGGCTGGGATCAAAAGATGGAGATGGGGACTGCCAGTCCCAGTGAGAGCTAGGGACCGGGCCAGGATGACAGGCAAGAATGGCTGGCTGCCCCCAACTTTTCTTTTTTTGTGGTAAGGAGGTAGAAGGCTGTTTGGTAAGGGTGTTATATGGCCTAAGAAAGAATTTCAGAAAGGAACTCAAGGTAGTACGGGTGGGGGGTGTCACCAGAATTCCGTAGGCCATCATGTGTCTGAATGGTACACCAGTGGAAATCCTCCTCCCCACAGGAGCACCTGTCGGCTCACCCTCCAGCCATCAATCGCTATTCTACCTGCCCCATCAGTATAGTGTAATGCACTCCCATGTTTGTCCTCATTTCATTCCCCCTTCCTGTCAAACTCACAAGGGAAACCCAGGACATACTGACCTATTGGTATAATCGAGGTGCACTCAATCATGTCTACTGCTGGATGGACCTGTTGAAGCCCGTCCCAGCTCGTCGTTCCCTGTCCCACTACAGCCCAGGCTCATCTCTGCTTTGCTGCTAGATTTCTAATAACAGCCACAGAGCAGAAACACGTCCCCTTCCCGACATGTCTCATACTCCCTGAGCCTCAGACCAGAGGCCCACGCAGTCAACTAGTTCCAAGGCCATCTGATTTTCCCTGTTGACTATAACATGAAGAAAACTGAAAACTTTTAAATATCCAAAGAATTTGGGATGTCAGTTATGGCATTTCCCCTCACTGGACTGTTAATTACAAATTAAAATTACAAATTAAAAATTATAAATTAAAATTACAAATTAAACCCTGGAATTACAAATAGGAATATGTAGAATTTCAAAAATACTTACGAAAGCATTCAAGAACAAAGCCTATAAACCTATATTTTTACAAGTAAGAAGAGGTACATATGTGGAATAGTATAGGACATAAAGAGAAAAACGGAGGAATTTAGTTGTGCCAATAACAAAACCATAAAGTAAAATGTCAAGAATGGGCAACTAACGGTGTTGTTTTACACAGCAGCAGGGCATGAGGGAAGTGTAGTAAGACGCATTTAAACTTACTATCTGGGACTAACTTCCTCATACAGTTCCTTGCTGATGGGTCTACTTGGTTGACCTCTGTGAATTGCTACCCACCCACATCCCCAGAGACTGCTGTCAGGCCAAGCCCAGCTGGTCAGCTGCAGACGCAGTCCAGGCCAGCAGCCTCCCCTCTGCCCACACCCTTAGTTAATCTCAAACACAGCTACTATGACACGTTTTATTTTGCTGGAAAAGTCTATATAATAAAGAACCAAACCTGGCTCCCACAAAGAAAACATTTGCCACAGCTTAAATAAAGGTTAGGGGAAGAAGGAGGGGAGGTGTGCCCTGCCTGTCATGACCTCACTCTTAGTCTGAGGCCCTGTGTGATGGAACTTCCAGGGGTCCCCGAGAAGCCTCTGCTTGGCCCTCTAATAAGGCCTTGATAGCAAGCAGCTGGGATATCCAATTCTGGCACGCTGAAATCCTGAGAGCGGCCACAGTAATTATCAAAAATGTGGATTAACAACGCAGGGGGACTGCTGGAATTCTCAGCTAGTGACACACAGGCAGTTAACACTTCAACTAGGAAGGAAAATATATAATTTATCAAAAAATAGTTCTAGTATATAGAAAAACATTTCAATCTGGGGCCTCTGCCCCTCATTTACATTCACAAAGCCACTGAGTGAACCGGGCTGCTGGGAGCAGGGAGGTGGGGCTTCCTTGGTGGGGCATTTGGGTCTCCCGCTGCATAAGTGGATGGAGACAGAGTTACGGGAGTAGGAGAGGCTTTTCATTTGCTCATTTTGTGACAGGGCGAAGGGGAATCAGTGGAGGTCAAAGAAGCAGACTTAGTCCCGGGTCAGCTCTGACTGCACTCAAACCCCAAGACACCTGTGAAAGCTTGGCCCAATGTCCCGAGTCCTTGAGAACCAGTGTTAATAAGTGCGGACTTGGATGCATTGTTACCATGGAACCAGTGTGGCTTATATTGTTTTCGTTTCTTCCTTTACTACCCAGGTGGATGATGTATTGGGTGGGGAAAGTGCCCAACTAGGTGAGAGGGAGGGTCACGCAGAGAGGACACTACACAAGCTTCTTGGCCTCAAAGAAGCTCTTCAGGTGCCGCATCTGCCAGATGCCAGTGAGGATGAGGATGACAGTCTGAGCGATGGACCACCACAGGACCCTCTGGTTGGTGCTCTCACTGGTCAGACGAAAGCGTTCTTCACGATACTGCAGGGGACACGGGACCCAGGGTTAAATGTGCAGGGAACAGCGCTCCTGGTCGATGTGAGGCCCATGCCTCCCTCACGTGTGACCACTCCACTGTGGGACCGAACGCCCCCTGTACCGCCGATTGCCCTGGGAGTGCCCACAGAAGTGAGGTGCTGCCTCTCTACAAGTATCTCTGCAGGGACGGAAATCATGCTCCTACCATTCCAAGCAACATCCCGAGGTAAACAAGCGATGGCTAGACTGAACTGGCCTGTCTTCGCTTTATCCTACAGAGCTTAAAAACATGTCTAGATGGTACCCTCTGTTCCATTTTCTGAACAGTTCACTAGGAAGGCCCCAAGTGGAAACTGCTAGTAGGTGTAGTGGGTACAAAGGTCAGCTGCCATGTGTCAATACAGTGACACACCCTTACCCTTTGGTAATCCTGCTCCTTCTGGATCTGTTCCACTTGATCAAGCAGCTGGCGAGCTCGGAGCTGCAGCTCCGTCAGTTTGTCCTTGGCAGCAATCTCAGGGTAGTTGTTGGCATGCTCTCCAACCTGGATGTCTAGGTGCACACGCTAGAAGAACACGCATGTCATGGGGATGGAGCCCCAAAGTCGTGAGGTCAGAAACACTGAGGTTATAATGTCTGAGTGGAGGGGCATCTGTCTGTCTATTTCAGAACCCACTCTTGTCCTTGATTGTGGGACAGAAGGCAACATCTGTTTCCCCAGTTGTGACTAGGCCATAAAGTGTCACAAATGATGACAATAAATTAAAAGTTTGGAACCAAGTGAGTGATTCCGAGGTGTAGCCAAAGAAAATGCTCTTACCAGTCTGCCACCAGCAAAGAGTGCCATCCTGGTCGAGTTGGAGTGCAGGCAGATCTGATGGTCCCCAGGGGTGTGGGACGTGAAGGTGAAGCGGCCCTCGGAGCCGTACTGCCGGGACAGCACCACCTGCAACACAGCAGTCAGTGTAAGCCCTGAGCTGCACTGACCTCTCCAGGGACAGCCCAAGTCCTCCGAGCTCCGTCCGCCCCAGAGGGCTTTGCTGAAGGACGCCCGAGGCGGCCTGCGGGCGGCCAGCGGTGGCCCTACCTTGCCTTCGGGGTCCTTCACTTCCACGTGCATACCCAGGCCGGGGGTCGAGGGCAGGAAGACCTCCTTTTGCTTATCCCACATCTGGGTGCGGTAGTTCCCTGCGGAGCAGACACAGCCGTTACAACGCGCCTGTTCCGCGGGGCGCCGCGTCCGCGTCTGAGGGACACGCAGGGCCCTGGCCACCCCCGCCCCGCCTGACCGATGACCATGGTCTCGTCGGGGATTTCCTCGATGAAGCAGCGCTTCTCGGTCTCGCCGATGTGGAAGTAGAGCCCCCGGGCGCCCGCCACGCACAGCGCGAGCAGCAGCAACGCCGGTCTCCCCATCAACCGTGGCCGCCCGGCCCAGACACCTGCCATCGCGCGCCCTCAGTCTGGCGCGCACGCGCGCGCCTGCGCCCAGCTCCCAGGCGACGCAGTACGGCCGGGCGCAGAGTGCGCGTACGCTGTGACGCCTGCCCCGCCCCCACTCCCGCCCCGCCCCCACCCACCCCCGCCGGTCTTCCAGGCCCAGACACCTGCCAACGCGCACCTTTACCCAGCGCACATGCGCGCTCCTGCGCCGGGCGCCCACTGGACGCAGCACGACTGGGCAGGGAGTACGCACGCGCCGACTGGCCTTCCCTCCCCGCCCTGCGATTGGTCGGCGAGCGCGGGAGGAGTGGGTTCCGCGGCGTAGGGGCCGAGTAGGCGGGACTCGCTGTCTGCGCGGACAAGCGGGCGCTGGGCCAGTGCTCTTGGGGTTCGGGCGCACTGGGAGCGGCGGCCGCCCGGCTGTAGCCCGTCCCTGGGGAGAGGGTCACCGTGGACTCGGGCTTACTGACGTTAGAATGCGGGCGGTTTGCTGCCTGCGTTGCGGTGATTTTCAGACGCCCCGTCTGGTGGAGGGGCGGCTGCTGGGCTTCTAGGCTGCGGTCGGAGATGCTGCGAGGAGGATCCCAAGGTCAGCGAGTCTGGGCGTCGTTCTCGTTCCCTGTCCCCTGGTTCGGGTCCTCCGCTGGCCCGCAGAGATGTTGAGCGGCACGAACCCGGGTCATGGCTCCGGCGGGCCCGTGGGAAGGGCTGGGCCCATTGTTCGCTGTGCTGAAGACGGTCCTTGCTGAATACAACCCTCCTACCCCCACCCCCCGAAAATGTCTCGGCGTGCTTAGTTTTGTACGTGCTGCCTGCCGCATGTTATCCATAAGGGCTGGGATTGAACCAAGACGGATATCCTCGTTCCATTAAATAAGTCGTACAAGGCAAGGCTCCCTGAGCAGCAGTTCTGTGGTGAGGACCGAAAGTCCCTTTTTTAGGATTTCTAAGCTGGAAATTTGGGTTTTGGTATGAACTCTCCTGACTTTTCAGTATTAGCATTTGGCTCAACTTTTGTTAACACAATCTCTGGCCACGCAAAGCTGTCGGTCACGTGGATAGTTTGATCTGTCCAAATCCAGTGGGGAACAGTCTTCATTCAGGTTCAAGTGATTTTACCTGCTTGCTGTTGCCCACCCTCGCTGCCGTAGTAAGTTCCCTGCGTTGTCTTGGAACACACGGATGCAACATGAGACTGAAAAAGCTGGGTAAGAAAACCGAGGAACATTCGGACGAAGGGGCTTACACCTCCTAGTGGCAGCGCCTCTTCTCGTGGGACAGAGGAAGAGGAAAACCACTCAGAAAGTTACTTATTGGGTCTGGAATTAGAGCAAAGGAAGGTTAAAGCTTTGTTTTTAATTTTTTATTAAGAATTTCCAAACGCACTTAAAAATAGAATATAGTGAACATAAATATACTCATCATCCAGGTTAAACAGTAAATGTTTTGCCTTTCTGGGTTCACTGAACCCTCACTGCATTTTTTTCCTGAAGTGTATTAAAGAAAATCCCAGACATCACCCCTTTACCCATAAATATTTCAGTGTGTGTAACAGATAAAGACTTTTAAAAATACCATTACCATACTCAATAAAATTAAAAATAACTCTTTAATGTCATCTAATACTTAATATATGTTCAATTTCCCCCATTGTCTCAAAAAACTTTGTTTAGTCAGGATCCAAGCAAGGTCCATTTAATGCAGTCACTGATACATCTCCTAAGTCTTTTTTGACATAATAATTCCCATTCCCTTTCTATCTTTGATGACGCTATTTACTTATTGAAGCAACTTTATCATTTGACCAGTAGAGTATTCCACATTCTGGATTTTGCTGCTTGTATCTTCATGTCATTTAACATGTTTTTCTGTCCCTGGTATATCCTGTAAACATAAGTAAATCTAGGGCAAGAGGATTTATAGCAAAACAAAATGTGTTTTAATTCCATTATAATGATTTTTTTTTAACGTTCAAATTGTCTCAAAACAATTGTCTCCTGTGCTCTTTTCACAGAATTCTAGTAGTCTTTAGAGGCTTCCTTGCTTTCCATTTTGTACATTTCCTTCCCTAGACACAAAATAAGCCATTTATCCAGCCATTAACCCATTAGTTATCTAATGGGTTGCCTCATAATCCAACAAATAAAGAGTTACTCCTGGCAGGCCAGTAGATAACGAGGTGAGTGGTAATGGGTACAAGGGAAACTTTGCAAACTAGACTTTTAACATCATTTTTATTTTTGAACCATGTGAATATGTTACCTATTTAAAATAAAATTCAAAAATTAAAGCAGTGTTACCGCCATTCTCTGTTTTATGGATTTCAGACCATCAATTGATGTCTTTGGTTTACCCTAAAATGTCAGCTCCATGACAAAATAGATCCTGTCTGCTGTGTTTACCTCTGTATCCCCACCACCTAGAACCACATTGGTATAAATATTTGTTTAATGAATCAGAATGTATACTTTGATGAAAAAGCATGTCAAGCAAAAGCCATGGGATACAGCAAAGGTGGTGCTCAGAGAATTTGTAGTCATAATCTGTACATTTAAAAAGAAGATACCGGGCCGGCCCTGTGGCTCAGGGCCAGGGAGCTGTCTCCTACAAAACTAGACTGAGAAACAATGGCTTGAACCGGAGTGGGGTGGGAAGGCAGAAGAAAGTGGGGGGGGGAGGAAGGTATCAAGTTGATAACCTAACTTTACATTTCGAGTGAGGAACTGAAAAATAAGAAAAGCAAACTAAACCCAAAGCTAGCAGAAGGAACTTACAAAAATTAGAGATTAGAAAAACAAAAGTCAATGAAAGTAAGTTGGTTCTCTGAAAAGATCAACAAAATTGACAAATCCTTAGCTAGACTGACCAAAAAGACATCAATCACTACAATCAGAAATGAAAATAAAGATTACTACTGACCAGAAATAAAAAGGATGATAATATTATAGCAATTTCACACCAATAAATAATGATAATTTTGATGAAATGGACAAATTCTAGAAACACACAAATTACCTAAAGTAACATAATAAGAATCAAAACTGATATAGAATGGATGGCTTCCCTGGTTAAATCTACCAACACTTAAAGAAGTATTAACACCAATGCTATTTAAGCTGTTCCAACAAATTAAAGAGGAGGGAACACTTCATAACTCATTCTATGAGGCCAGCATTACATTGATACTAAAGGCAGACAATAACATCATAAGAAAAGAAAATTAGACTAATATCCCACATAAATATAGATACAAAAGTCAACAAAATACTAATAAACCAAATTTAACAGCATATTTAGACAATTATACATCATGACCAAGGGGGGGTTATCCCATGAATGCAAGGGTGGTTCAACATAAAATCAATCAATGTAATACGCATTAATAGAACAAAAGGAGAAAAGAAACACATGATCACCTCAGTTGATGCAGAAAAGGCACTTAAAATCAAGCACCCTTTCATCATCAAAAAAACTCCAAACACTAGGAATAGAAAGTAACTTCTTCAACATGATAATGGACATCCACGAAAATCCCACAGCAAACGTACTCAATGGTGAAAGAATGTGAAATGTTTTCCTCTAAGATCAGGAACAAGACAACAGTGCCCATTCCCACCACTTCTACTCAACACAGTATTAGAAGTTGTAGCCAGAGCAGTTAGGCAAGAAATAGAAACAGAAGACATCAAAACTGGGAAGGAAGAAAAACTATATTCACAGATGACATGATCCTATATACAGAAAATCCAAAGAATCCAAAAGCAAGCTACTAGAGTCAAAAATAAAATACCTAGGAATAATTTAACCAAAGTAAAAGATGTTGCAGAATGTTGCTGAAAGAAGACAAATAAATGAAAGACATCCCATGTTCATGGACTGGAAGACTTAATATTGTTAAAATGTAACTACTATCCAAAGCTATCTACAGATTCAACATAATCCCCATCAAAATTCCTAGTCTTTTTCTGCAGAAGTAGAAAAGCAAAACTTTACATTTATATAGAATTGCAAGGGGATCCACATAGCCAAAACAATCTTGAAAACGAAAAACAAAGTTGGAGAACTCACAAACACTTCTGGGTTTCAAACCTATGAAGCTACAATAATCAAAACAGTATGGTACTGGCATAATGGAGTAGACCATACAGACCAATGGAATAGAATTGAGGTCCAGAAATAAACCCAATAAATCAATTGATTTTCAAAGAGGGTGCTAAGTCCATTCAATGGGGGAAAGAATCACCTCTTCAATAGATGGTCTGGGACAGCTGGAGTTCCATATGAAAAAGATGCAGTTGGACTCCTACTGCACATCACTTACAAAAATAAACTCAAAGTGGATAAACAACTTAAATATGAAAGTTAAAACCATAAAACTCTTAGAAGAAACATAGGGGTAAATTTTCACAATCTCAGATTTGACAATGGGTTCTTAGACATGGCATGAGCAATAATAACAAACATGGATAAAATGGACATCAAAATTAAAAACTTGTTGATCAAAGAACATTACAAAGTGAAAGGACAACGTGCAAAATGGGAGAAAATACTTGCAAATCATATATCTAATAAGGGATTAATATCCAGAATATATAAAGAATTCCTTCAGCTCAACAACGAGACAAATAACACAATTCAAAAAAGACTTGAATAGACTTTTCTCCAAAGAAGATATACAAATGACCAATGAGCAAATGAAAGATTCTTGACATCATTAGTCATTAAGGAAATGCAAACCAAGACCCAGATGAGATCACCTCACAACTACTAAGGTGACTATTTTTTAAAAGAAAGTATTGACGAGGATGTGGAGAAATTGGAACCCGCATGTATTACTAGTGGAAATGCAAAATGGTGGCCACTGTAGGAAACAGTTTAGCACTTCCTCAAAAAGCTAAACATAGAATTATCATATGACAGACCAATTCTACTACTAGGTATTATAAAAAAAAAATATAAACAAGTACTCAACAGATACTTTTAAGCCAATGGTTATTGTAGGATTATTCACAATAGTCAAAAGCTGGAAACCTAAATGTCCATTAACTGATGAATGGATAGACCAGGTGCAGTATAGCCATACAATGGAATATATTTAGCCATAAAAAGGAATTTCTGACATGCTACAACATGGATGAACGCTGAAAACATTAAGTAAAATAAGTGACACATAAAAGGTCAAATACTGTATGAATTCACTTTTATGAGGTACCCAGAGTGGTCAAATTTATAAAGTATAGAGGTTACCAAGGGAGGAGAAAGAAGGGAGGGAAATGGAAAATTATTGCTTAATAGTTACAGAGTTTCTATTTGGAGTGGTAAAAGTTTTGGAAATAGATAGTGGTGATGGTTGTACAACATTGTGAATATAATTCACACTTTAAAATGTAGTTGTACACTTTAAAATGAAAATTTTTTCTTATATTTTACCACAATTAAAAAACGGGAAAAAACATACTAAGGTTGTTCCTTGGTTCCTTCACCTTCTCCCAGTCTCCAGATCCTTCTCCCACACATCAACCCAACTTTTCCTTCCAAACATTTATACAGTACTCCTTACTTAAAAAAAAAAACAAAAACAACAAAACCCCACTTCTTACTTTGTCTTTCCCTTTTCAGAAATTAAGTAATTGCTGTTAAGTCTACAAGGTTTGACAATTAAGTTTGCGAACTTATTGCAATGATGTTGCTAACTTTTTTTGCTATCAGAGGGATTATTCATTATGAATTTGTATCACCTGGACAGTGAACCAAGTTTACTATTTGAAAGTGCTGAAAAGGCTGCGTGAAAAAGTTAGACAACCTGAACTTTTCGCCAATTCATGGTTCTTGCATCACGACAATGCACCAGCTTACACAGCACTGTCTATGAGGGAGTTTTTAGCTAGTAAACAATAGTAGGGGTTACTGGAACACCCTCCCTACTCACCTGATCTGGCCCCCCGTGACTTCTTTCTTTACCCGAAGATAAAGGAAATATTGAAAGGAAGACATTTTGACGACATTCAGGACATCAAGGGTGATACAATGACAGCTCTGATGGCCATTCCAGAAAAAAAGAGTTCCAAAATTGCTTTGAAGGGTGGACTAGGCGCTGGCGTCAGTGCATAGCTTCCCAAGGGGAGTACTTCGAAGGTGACCACAGTGATATTCAGCAATGAGGCATGTAGCACTTTTTGTAGGATGAGTCCAGAACATAATTGTTTAACCTTCATAGATCACACCCACAAGGTGGTGGCATAGCCCTCAGTCTGAATTCCCACCCAGATTCAATTATTTGTGTCCTCTATGCAACTATCAGGGTCATATCACTGTCCTGTCCTCTTATAGCAGAGGACACAGTCCTCGCCTTCAAGTTGTAGGAAATATACACGAAATAATTCAGGACAATGTGGAACAGCATTTCCCTAATGTCAGTTATCTGGGTGCCACCTTCCCATACTAACATCCAGTCTCAAATGGAACCAATTATTGTAAAGAAAACTATTATTGCTCTGAAGAGGAAAACCAGTATCACTTGCCATAAAAATCAAAGATAAACTGTGACACATCAGGAAGACAAAGCAGTTTAAATTCTAGTTTTATATTATTGCCCAGCAAAAGTCTTGAGCCTAAGATCTGATCTCTCTTTGTCAGAAAGGGAAAGAAGAGTGGTGTCCAACACATTAGTATGAAGCGAGGCTTTCTCCTTGCTGTAATCAAGATTCACGAACTGCAAGGGACTAACGTTGTCAGTATGCGACTGACTACAATTTACCGTATTTCGTCAATTCTGAGATGCAATTTTTTTGGTCACATTTCGAATTAGGGCTGCATTTTACCATCAACAAGCAGTTTTACTAACAGCGGTTTTTTTTTTCTTTCTTAGCAGTCAAATAACTTCTTAAAGCGGATGGCCACTTGCATTGGGTTAAATGGCACGATACACCGGCTGAGGGCCTTGGCGTCCCATGGTATTCCCGCTGCCCATTTGGACCCTCGTGTCCACCATGGCTCCGCGTACACCCAGAACGCCCCGGGGACCCCTGCTTCCCGCTCCACCGCCCACTGCCCGCGGCGCTTGGAGCGCGCAGAACTGACCGAGATCCCTTTCCTTCCTGCGACCCCAATCCGGCCAGCTCTGCTCTCCCTCAGAGGCCTCCCGACAGCCCACCGCAGGAGACACTGCTGGTCACGTGCAGACCCCTTCCCAGACCCTGCACGCAGACAGGTCTCGCAACGACCAAGGTCACCCCACGGGCCGCACCGGCCAAGGGGCCACAAAGCCGCAACGCGGACTACGGCGGCGCGACTCTGTGACGCCACGGCCCCGCCCGCACGGCCGGGGGACTTCTCCCGGGGCGGGGCTGCGTGTTGACGACACACGCCGGGGCGGGGCCGAGAGTTTGGTGCCTTGGAGTGGGGTTTCGGAGCCTCATTCGGGTGGAGCTGAGTCGGAGGAAGGTAAGCGCGCTGCCGCCGGGCCTGGCCCAGTGTGGAGGCTCCTTGCCCGTAGGGCAGGGGACGGGAGTCTCCGCAGAGGGCGAGGCTGCCGCGCCTTCGTTGTCGCCGGCGCGGCGGTGACAGGGAGCGAAGCTGGATGGAGCGGGGCTTACCGGGGGAGGTGGGCGGTATGGGGGTCTGACGGACGAGTGTAGCAGCCAATTGCGCGGCGGGCGCCGCCTGGCGGGCGGAGATTGGCGGGTGCGGGCGCGCGCAGAGGTCGCGCGAGGCGCGGAGCAGCACGCCATTGGCTGTGGTGGGCGGGGGGCGGGCCGTGCGACGGATGTGAGGGAACGGGCGCCACTGCGGGGGTGATCCCCAAGGTCGACGAGGCGTCACGTGGGAGCCGCCCCGCCCGGTTCTCTGCGCGCCGGGACGCACTGGCGGACGGCGCGCCCTTGAAGCAGCTGTGGGCTCAGGGCTCAGGGCGTCGGGCCCCGCAGCCCAGAATATGGTGCGGGGTTGGCTCCTGCCCCCTAAGTACCTGCGCTCCTGGGGGGACTCCCTGCCTCACTGCACTTAGTACCTACCGTCCTCAGTACCCCACCCATCCTTCTTGCGCCTAAGGGTGACACTCTCGGTGAGCGGGTTACCCCACAGCACCCCACATACTCAGTACCCACCGTGCTCAGTACCCCACCGTCCCCATCCTTTCTCTGAGCTCCTTGGGGTGACACCCTGAAGCGGATTACCCCTCAGCACCCCGCCGTGATCAGTACCCCATGGTACTTTTCCCTGTGTGCTGCTGGCGTGACGCCCTTGATGAGCAGGTCAGCCCTGCAGTTCAGGAGGTTTGGTGTTTGGTAGCGCGTGTTGACGAGATGAGATGCATTTCCTGGAGGAGGACACTATTCATGCACCTTTTCCCTTTCGCAAACTGACCTGACATAAGAGGAGTTGTGTACGACACTTAGTATAAAGCTGCTGGCTGAGTAGACAAGACCCTGCCGTGTATGCCCTTCACCCAGAACAGAGGAGAGGTGACGGTGACTGAGGCCGAGGTGTGAACTCTGTATTGGATTTCACTATGCCTGACTTGGCGGTCCTGTACTTCGCAGCAGGGACCGGAGGCCCACTTCCAGATGCGTTGCTCTGAGCAGCTTTAAGAGGAGGGCACTGGGGAGAAACATTGTTTGCACTGTGGCACATTACAGGTTTTTATGCAGACCTGCCCCTTAGGAAAACATGCAGTGCTGTTCTAACTTTGCAGATTTGCTGGGGACTAAATCTTGGAGAGCTGGAGAAAGATCAGAGTATCCTGATTATTTTTTTGAGAGCACTTTTCACATTTCGTTTACTTTTTTTGCTTTAGCAGCTGTATTGAGGTAGAGTTCACATACTGGACAATTCACTCATTTAAAGTATACAAATAGTTTGTAGTATATTCATCGTTACACAATTGTCATCACAATTCAGTTACAGTAGTACCTTGGTTTTCAAACGTCTCCGTTGACGAACATTGTGGTTTACGATCACTGTAAACCCAGAAGTAAATGCTTCAGTTTTCGAACACGCCTCTGAAGTCAAACATGTCACGCGGCTTCTGCGGAGTGCAAGATCCCGAGGCCTACCTGTCAGCTGTTTTTGAACGTTTCAGAACTCGAACGGTATTCCGGAACGGATTATGTTTGAAAACCGAGGTACCACTGTATTTTTAAAGACTTAACTTTAATTTCAGAAGCATGAGTTTCTGTTGATTAATTTAAATCCGAATGCTGTTTATTACATACCGAATATTTACTGTGTTTATTATACATATATCACACATACATGTAGACACATATGCATATCAGTGCTGCTTTTAACCAATCTCATTCATCTGTCCCATTTGAAAAAAATACTGCACTATCAACCTTCTAAAATTTTAGATTTTATTTTGGAATAATTGTGCGATTATTGAGATATTGATCTTGAGAAATTGTGCATACCAATCTATGATATGCAGTTATAACCAATAGCACAGAAAGGCTCAGTGGCCCATCACCCAGCCTCCTGCAGTGGTAACATCTTGCAAAAGCTGTGGCTCAGTATCACAACCAGGTATAGACCTTGATACAGTGAAGATACAGAGCAGTTCTGTCACAATAGTGCGCTGCCTTTGGGATTGGCTTTTTCCTCTCAGCATCATTATCTGAAGAGTCATGTAGGTTGTTGCCTGTATCTGTAGTTTGTTCTCTTTTATGCCTACAGGCTATGGATGTGCCACAGTTGGTTTAACTGTTCACCCATTGAAAGACATCTCGGTTGTTTTCATTCTTTGGCTATTCTGAATAAGGCTGCTACAAGCGTTCTTTTATATGCAGGTGTTTATGTGAACATCAGTTTTCATTTATCTGGAATAAATGCCCTGGAGTGCAATCACTAGCTCATGCTAGTTGCATGTTTTGTTTTTTAAGAAATAGCCTAAGTGTTTTCCAGAATGGCTGTACACCACTTTACGTCCCATTAACAATGTATTTGTGATTCCTTTTCTCCACATCCTCGTCAGCATTTGGTAATGTTACAATTTTTTATTTTACCCATTCTCTCTCGTACATGTGCAGTGATGTCTCATTGTGGCTTTAGTGTGCGTTTCCCTGATGGCTAGTGATATTGACTATTTTTTCATGTGCACATTTACCATCTGTATATTCTCTTCAGTGAAAAATGCCTGTTCATATCTTTTCCCATGTTGTGATTGGATCATTTGCTTTTTTTAATGTTGTTTTGTTAATTCCTTGTGTAGTCTAGATACTAGTTCTTTGTTCAGTATGTAGTTTGCTAATATTTTCTCCTAGTCTGTAGCTTGTCTTTCAGTTTCTTAATAGGATCTTTTGCAGAGCAAGAATTTTAATTTGGTGAAGTCCGGTGTATTAATTTGGATTGTGCTTTTGGTTTCAAGTCTAAGACCTCTACCTAGCTCTAGTTCCTGAAGATTTTCTCTTATGTACTTTTCTAAAAGTTTCATAGCTTTGCATTGTACGTTTAAATCTGTGATCCACTTGGAGTTAATTTCTGTGTAAGGTATAAAATCTAGATTGAGTGGTTTCTTTCTTTCTTTCTTTCTTTTTTGACTCTGGATATCCAACCAACACAATTTGTTGAAAAGTTTGTTCTTCCTCCGTTGAATTGCTTTTGCATGTTTATCAAAAATCAGTTGGTTGTGCGTATGTGGGTCTGTTTTCTAGTTCTCTGTTCTGTTCCATTAGTCTTTTTTTCTATCTTACCGTTAATACCACATTTGATTACTACAGCTACAGTAAATTTTGAAGTCAGGTAGATTGGTTCATCCCACTTTATTCTTTTTCAAAATTGTTTTCACTAATCTCGTTCCTTTGCCTTCTCATATAAATTTTAGAGTAATTATACCTAGTATCTACAAAAAAATCTTACTGGGATTTTGATAGGAATTGTATTATACTTGTATATCAATTTGGAGATAATCAACAGTCTTCCAGTCCATGAACACAGTATGTCTCTCCACTTGCTTAGTTTTTTCATTGCTTTCATCAGTGTTTTGTAGTTACCATACAAGTCCTGCACGTGTTTTGTTAGACTTACACTAAGTATTTCCCCTTTTAAAAATTTTGGTTTTCATTTGTTCGTTGGCAGTATGTAGAAAACAATTGATTTTTATGTGTTTATCTTGTATCCTGTAACCGTACTGAATTCACTTACTATAGTTCTAATGAGTGTTTTTGTAGCTTCCTTGAGGTTTTGTACATATACAGTCAAGTCATCTGCAAATAATAGTAGTTTATTTCTTACTCTCTGGTTTGTCTCTGGATGTCTTTTAGATCCTTTTCTTGCTTTATTGTCCTGACTACAACTTCCAGTGCTGTCAATGGGGATGAGAGTGGACATCCTCCATTGTTCCCAGTTTTAGAGAAGCCTTCGGTCTTTCACGATTAAGTATAATGTTAACTGTAGGTTTTTGTGGACAATTTATATCAAGTTGAATTTCCCTTCTAGTCCTAGTTTTCTGAGAGTTTTTATCGTGAAGGGGTGTGGAATTTTGTCAAGTGCTGTATCTGCATCTATTGATATGATCGTGTGATTTTTCTCCTCTAGCTTGTCAATATGGTAGGTTACAATCTTTTGTTTGTTTGTTTTTTTAATATTGAAGCAGCCTTGTATCTCTGGAATAAACCCCACTAGGTCTCTGTATATAATTGTATTTATATATTGCTTAATTCTCTTTGCTATATTTTGTTAAGCATTATTTTTCATCTGTATTTATGAGGGGTATTAGTTTAAAGCTTTTTTTGTACTGTCTTTGTCTGGGCTTGGTATCAGAAATATTAGCTTCATGAGATGAATTGAGAAGTATTCCCTCCTCTTGTATTTTTTGGAAGAGATTCTGTAGACCTGCAGCTAATTTATCTTTAAACATTTGGTAGGCTTCCCCAGTGAACCATCTGTGCCTGGAAATTACTTTTTTAGGAGTTTTTGTTTTGTTTTGTTTTTTCCCTTCTTCTGCCTCCCCCACCCCCCACTCCGGTTCAAGCTGTTGTTTCTCAGTCTAATTGTGTAGGACACAGCTCCCTGGCCCATGCTGGTATTATGATATGAGCCTTGCGCCCCCACCCCCGGCTGAGGCAGTCCGTCACCAGTCATTGGTTGGCCTCTCACGGCAGCCCACCGCAGCTCAGGGCAGCTCACGGCAGCCCAGCTCCAGGGAGAGCCATTGTTCACAATCTTAGCTGTAGAGGGTGCAGCTCACTGGCCCGTGTGGGAATGGAACCGGTGATCTCAGCGTTAGGAGCATGGCGCTCCAACCACCTGAGCCACTGGACTGGCCCTGGAGCTTTTTAAATTACAAATTAAAGTTCTTTAATAGTTGTAGGGTTATAAAATTATGTGTTCTAAATTGGGTGAGTGGTGGTAGTTTGTACTTTTGTTAAGTTTTTCTCTGTCCTTGTTGCTCTTATGTCTAGTTGTTCTATCCTTTTTGAAAGGGGGGGGGGTTTAAGTCTCCAACTGTAATTGTGGGTTTGTCTATTTCTCTTTTCACTTTTACTTGTTCGATTCACATATTTTACACTATGCTGTTCGGTGCACACACACACACATTTAGGATTGCTATTTTTCATGGTTTTACTTTCAATATTCCTATATCGTTTTATTTGAGGTTAGTTTCTTGTAAACAAGCATACAGTTGCCAATCTCTGCTTCCTAATTGGTGTATTTAGGTCATTTACATTTAATGTAGTTATTGATGTATTGGGACTTAAGTCTGCCATTTTATTCTTTATTTTCTGTTTTGTTTGTTTCTTTGTTTTATTTTCCCTGACTTCTTGTAGGTTACTTGAACACTGTTTTGAAATTCCACCTTTATCTGTATGTAGTGTTTTTGAGTGTATCTCTTTGTATAGCTTTTTAAGTGGTTGTCTAGGTATGACATTATATAGACATAACTTACCACAGTCCACTGGTGTCATCATTTTATAGTGTAGAGACCATACCTCCAGTTACATCCCTTTACCCTCCCCATTGAAAATTGTCTTAAACGATTTCCTCTATGTACATTTAGAACCACACCAGACATAGAATTTTTGCTTCAACAATCACACATAATTTAGAAGACTCAAAAAGAGAAGGAAATTGTATTTACTCAATATTTGTTCTTTCCATTGTTCTTGTTTCCTTTATGGTATTGCAAGATTCCTTCTTCTATCATTTCCTTTCAGTTTAGAGAATTCCTTTAGCAATTCATTGAGGGCAAGTCTGCTGGCAGCATATTCTCTTAGTTTTTGCTAGAGGATATCGTCACTGGAAGTAGGGTTCTGGGTGGACATTTCTTTTCCTTTAAATCTTGAAAAGTGTGGTGCCACTTTCCTTTGTTCTCCATAGTTTCTGATGAGAAATGTGCTGTTCAAGTTGTTTGTCTGTGGTGTTCAAGATTTTTGTTTTTTTCCCCCTAAGTAGGGCTCAGCTCACAGTGGCCCATGCGGGCATCGAACTAGCAACCTTGGTGTTATTAGCTCCACGCTCTAACCCACTGAGAAGTTTGTTTATGATGTGTCTTGGACTGGACTTCTTTGGGTTTATTCAGTTTGATGTTTACTCAGCCTCTTGAACCTGTAGGTTTACAAACTTTTGCCAAATTTCGGGAGTTTTCAGCCATTATTTCTTTGAATACTTCTGCAGCACCTCCCTCTTTCTTCTCCTGGGATTCAGACGACATATTTATGTCGTCATTACATCTTGTGTTGTAGCCCCACATGTCCCTAAGGCTGTTCTTTTTTTCTCTTTTTTCCCCCCCGTCTATTTTCTCTGTTGTTCGGATTGGGTGGTTTCTTTTCTAGCGTCATGTTCACTGATTTTCTTTTGTCTTCTCCATTCTGTGGTTTATTTCATCCATTAAGTTTTTTATTTTGGTTGTTGTATTTTTAGTTCTGAAATTTATATTTGGTTCTTCTTTATATTTTCTATTTCTTTGCTGAGGCTTTTAAGTTTTTATTTGTTTCAAGTGGAAGTATTTTGATGCTGGCTCATTTAAAATCTCCGCCAGATAATTCTGACATCTGTATCATCCTGGTGTTGGTGTCTAGAGATTGTCTTTTTGTCTGTTTGTTTCAGTTGAGGTCATCTTGGTTCTTGATGTGGTGATTGATCTTTGATTGCATGTTGTGTTAAGAGACTGGATCTTATTTAAATCTCTGAGGAGAACAGAGCCGAGCAGGCTTCCTCTGACACTGAAGTGGGCAGGTGAGTGCTGCCTGGTCACTGCGGGCAGGATGGAATCCAGGCCTCCTCTTGGCCTCCACTGGGGGCTCATTGTCACCTAGTGGGAATGGAAGCCCCTGATCTCCTCTGACGTTACCAGGTGCGGTGGGGGCGGGCCAAGTGTTTCCTTTGGGGTTGACTGCAATGGGGTGGTGATCGTCTCAGAATGTTTTGTCCTGCGAGGCTGCCCTGGTCCTGGTCCTCTGGCCAGAGGCAGCTGGCTTTTGTTGTGGGTTGTCTACATTAGTTGGCACTTCTGGGTTGCTAGCTTCTCCAGCACCTGTTCTGGGATATGCATTATATAACAAAAAGAAAACCAAGAACTCTGGGTTCTGTCTTTCTTTGGGCCCCAAGGTCCCTTCTAAGTCTGCCTCCTCCTCTCCATCTTTCCAAGTCTTGTTTTTGTTTTGTTTTAAATGTAGCATATCATGTTTTTAGCCACATTTAGTGGGCTACAGATGCTGTTTATGCTTTTACATTTTTTAATAAATCCTGATAAATGGCCTTGATTGCCACGAAGCCTGAAGACTTTGGACTCTAAGCAACACCTTTGAAAGCTGCCTGTTTCCCTGCAGTCGGGAGCATTGCAGTCAGGGCACCTCCCAGCTCGGGGTGCCGTCTGGGCCAGGACAGATGAGCCTGCGGACCCCACAGTGAAGCTTGTTGGGGTTCTGGCTGTGGACATGGAGTCCTTCCCAGCAATCAGGCCAGCTACCCACTCCAAATTAAGTTGCATTTTGGTTGGCCTTGGGAACTTTAGCTTTTTAAGAGGTATCTTTAGTTGGTCTTTTTTCCTGGTAAATTTAAAGTGTGCAGAGTGCTTTCATGTTTGCAGCATAATTACAGAAGATACATTGTGAGGAGCAGAGTGATCCCTGGCTGGGAAGGGATTCATTGACTGGGAAGGGAGTGAATGCAGATCAAGTGCCCCAAGTTCGAGGCTCTCCTCTTTGCCCACAGGCTCGGCCATTTCCGTGTATGGATGGCACAGTGCCTCCACGTTGGACAGTGATCCTCGCTACCTCCCTACTGCTCAGTTATGTTTGCTGAAGCTTCACAAGTGAAAGACGTTGGATTCTTGGAGACTCTCAGTCTGTAGGGAGAGTTGGTATTAGTGCTCTCTCATCCGAACTTTGGATCCCCGCGAAAGCTACCGTGCTGCAGCAGCAGCCAGAGCTGTGCAGCTCGCATCATCTTCTGGGTTGGTCACGAGAAGCTTCATGAGTCTGAAACCAAAAACAAAAAAAAGAAAAGGAAACGTTTTCATGATGAGTTGCTGTTCTTTGGAGATGGTTGTCAGGCAGTGCACGGGGACAGCCACTTACTTACTGGTGCGTGGCCGCTCCCTGGGAGACTCGCTTGGGGACAGGGTTTTGCTGACGTGCCTCTTTAGTGCCGTCTGCCTGGCCAGCGTGACACTGATAGACATCAGGAGTGGCGTGTCCCCACCCTGTGTGTGGGCGGTGGCCTCGGGTAGGGTGTGTACAGCCTGACTAGGAAGACCAGGGTACAGATGGAGTCCTGCTTTAGTCCAACATGTAGTTTCCTAAGGGCAGGGCCCTGAACCCTTCAAAACAAATTTTGCTTCGCTTTGGTTTTTACATTTTCAACCTTATTTTCCTCAAATGTACAGATTTACACTCGCGTCTTGAAATTAACGGAATACAGTTTTGATAGGTTTCACTATGTTTTTCTTGGACACTTTCTTTTTTAAAAAACAACTTTATTGAAGTATAATTTCCATGCCATACAACTCATCCTTTAAAATTATGCGGTCGAGTGTTTCCAGTCTATTAGAAGGTTGTGCACCCATCACCATAATCTAGTTTTAGAGCACTTTCACACCCCCTAAAGCAGGGGTGTCCACACTGCGGCCCGCGGGCCAACTGCGGCCCGTGAGCCATTGTTAATTGGCCCGCAGCAAATTCCAAAAATGTGTTTAGTTTACTTAAATAAACCAGGTGAGGCAATATGTACTTCACCTCGAGTGAGGGGCCCGGCTGTTTGTGTATTTTACCGCATATGGGCCTTGGTGAAAAACGTTGAAAAAAGTTTGGACACCCCTGCCCTAAAGGAACCGCCACACTTGTCAATGGTCGCATCTCGCCCCACCCCTCCTGGCCCACCCCTCGGCAACCACCATGGATGTCTGTCTGTATGGAGCTGCCTCTTCTGAATGTTTCACATAAGTGGAATCACACAACATGTCGGTTTTGGGACTGACTTATTTCACATAACACGGTGTGTTCAAGGTGCATCTGTTGCAGCGTGTTCTGTGCAGTGATTCTCTCCTGTTCGGTGCCTAATGCTGTCTGACGTACGGTTTACCGCATTCTGTGTTTGCCCCTTCATCTCCTTGTAGACGTCGGGCATGCCCACGGTTTGGCTGGTAGGAATAATCGCGTACGAGTTTTTGGACACACACTTTGATTTCTCTTGGTCGCGTCCCTAGGAGTGGAATTGCCGAGTCCCGTGGTCAGTCTCTGTTTGCCTTTTGGAGGAACTGCCACTGTTCTCCACGGTGGCCCCACCAGGTCCCGGGCCCCCAGTGGTGTGTGAGGTTCCACTTTGTCCACGTGCTCCTACCACTGGCTCTTTTCTCTTTGATGATATGTGGCCTGCATGAAGTGGCATCTTCTGGCTTTCATGTGCATGTCCCTAACGACTATGAGGTTAGGGATCTTTTACTGTGCTTGTTGGCCATTCGTGTGTCTTCTTTGGAAAAATGTCTGTTCCTATCCTTTGCCTATTTTTGATTGGGTTATTTTCTTATTACTGAGTTATAAGAGTTCTTTATACATTCCGTATACAAGTTCCCTATCAGTTATATGATTTTCAGATATCTTCTCTTGTTTTCTGTCTTTTTTTTTTTTTTAAAGGTTTTATTTGGGAAGGGGAACAGGACTTTATTGGGGAACAGTGTGTACTTCCAGGACTTTTTTCCAAGTCAAGTTGTTGTCCTTTCAATCGTAGTTGTGGAGGGTGCCGTTCAGCTTCAAATTGTTGTCCTTTCAGTCTTAGTTGTGGAGGGCGCAGCTCAGCTCCAGGTCCAGTTGCCGTTGTTGCAGGGGGCGCAGCCCACCATCCCTTGCAGGAGTCAAACCAGCAACCTTGTGGTTGAGAGCACACGCGCCAACCAACTGAGCCATCCAGGAGCTCAGTGGCAGCTCAGCTCAAGGTGCTGTGTTCAATCTTAGTTGCAGGGGTGCAGCCCACCATCCCTTGCGGGGCTCGAGGAATCGAACTGGCAACCTTGTAGTTGAGAGCCCACTGGCAGCTGCAGCCTAACAGAGTAGGGGTTTTATCACTTGAAAGTGACCTTCTGTCGTATTTGATGAGGTAGCAGCACTCCCAAGTGCAGCTCAGAAGGAACAGGTAGAACTTGAAACTGAACAAAATCAGGGAGATAGAATTGAGGCCGAAAACGGCATTAATGTTGATTTTAAAAAACTGTAACTTTAAGAAAGTGGTCTAGGGGCTGGCACGGTGGCTCAGGCGGTTGGAGCTCCATGCTCCTGACTCCGAAGGGATGGTTGGAAGTGGCTCCGGACCTCCTGGGAACAGTTCTAATAAACTTGCATGGTGTGGAGGGCAGTCAGCTTTCATGAAATGGCTCCTTCTCTTAGAGTTAAAGTTAGATTTAGTAGAATTATGACCTCAAGTGCAGGGTCCATGCAGATCAGAAGCAATAGGTTTATCCATCCCATCTCCTCGCCCAGGCCTAGGTTCTCGCTCTCTCTGTCTCTCAGCCAAGCTGTCCTCCCGTTAAGCCCTGACCTCTGCCTCCCTCTCCCTCTCCAGCCTGGGGGTGCCATCACTGAAGGGCTGGGGAGAACAGGGACTTTGCTGTCAGGAAGCCTGGGCTGGGAGCCTGGCTGTGCTCTTGCTGGCCCTGTGACCTTGGAGGGACGTAAGCAGAAACTCAGGGATGCTCTCTAGGATGGAGGGGTTTGTGGACTCATGGAGAGTCCAGCACGTCAGGTTGCTGCCCAGAGTGCGTAGGTAGGAGGGCTGAGCGTGTCCTTCCTACCTGCGTGAATGCTTTCCCTTTGGCCCTCGTCCCTGTCCTACCCCCACCCTCCTCCTGCGTGTCCCTGGGCTCCTTCCGCTTTCTCACTCTTTCTGCTTCCTGAGACCTCCCTTCCGCCCTGCAAACACCCCCCACCTCCACCCCACCGCCTCCCGGCTTCCCTTGGTGGTTGCGCCCTCGCTCCCATGAGTTCTGCTAGCACTCTGTGCTTCAGGCGCTCGCTGCTCTCTGTGGTTTTGTTAAAATGTTCTTTCTCCTCTGCTCAAAGATCAATTATTGGAGAATTTTCCCCAATTTCTCTGTTTCTCCAGAACACCATGAGCCCAGCACGCAGTCAGTAGTTTCTGGGTAGAGGAGAGAGTCTCGTTTTGCAGTTAGTCCTGGTCTAATCCGTAATTGGTCCGTCCTTGTTCCTTTCCTGATTGTTTTACATGGTGTGTGAACTTAGAGCATGTCCCGTGTCTACACTGTACAGGGTGGTGCCCCTCAGACTTCACTTAGCCGTGTCCTCGGGCCATGCATGGAGACACCGGAGCAGGCCACCTGCCACACCTGCACTGGGAGTCTGTCCCCTGTCGAGCCTGCGGCTTTTCCCAGCAGTCCTGTCTGCTGCAACTCTAACTGGTCTTCTTTTCTGTGCAGGCGGCCGTGAGGAACTTCTGGACAAGAATGTTTCACTTAAGGACTTGTGCGGCCACATTGAGGCCGCTGACAGCCTCCCAGACTGTTAGGACGTTTTCCTGGAACAGAGTAGCGGCCTCCAGGACGTTTGGGCACATCCGGTGCTACACAGCACCGGTGGCCGCAGAGCCCTTCCTGAGTGGGACGAGCTCCAACTACGTGGAGGAGATGTACTACGCCTGGCTGGAGAACCCCAAGAGTGTTCACAAGGTAAGGCTCTCAGGGGTGCCGTCCTCTGTGTCTGGTCCCAGGCAGGCGGCTGCCAGGCCAACACGCACCGCTCCCTGGAACAGCGGCCACTAACCCACCAGGACCTGAAGAAGCACTTGCACCACTTCCAGGACCTCAGCAAGGCTGCTGAAGGCTGGGGATGCGAAGAAAGTAAGCCCCAGGATGGACCAGCCTGGGGACCCTCCTCCGAGCCAGCGTCCGGGACCTTGTGTGATACTGGTGTCACTCAGTGAACATGGCAGTCTACTGTTCTGTACTCGAGGGAAAATTGCACGGAGGCTCCCTTCTGCCGTCTTCACCTGGAACGCGCTGCCAGCTGAGCACCCCTCGTCACGACGTGCTTGGTACAGGGCACCCTGGTGGCAGGCCTCAGCATTGGCCAGTGCATAGTTGTGGGTTTGGATGACTACTTGTTGGTTTTCATGCCAGGCATCTGGCCCAGTGTGGGAGCTGGGGGCTGGGTACCGGAGATGCGTCGTCACTGTTGGTTTGATCTTTTCCTTCCTTGCGAATCGTGGGGTGTCCGTTGGGCCCCGAGGATAAGCTTTCCCCTGAGGTGTTGGTGACATTTAAGATACGATGCCCCCGTGTGACTGCTGGAGACACAGCCGGGTCTTGTCCGCAGCGCCACCTCTTGGCCCGAACCTCATTGCTCAGCAGAGGGGGGCATGGAGCCCGGTCCTTCCTGGTCCCATGGCCACCTGAGCAAGGGGACCTCTGGAGTCTTTTCTGGGCTGTAAACGGGACTGCAGAGAAGGACATGCCCGTGCAAACGGCCCTTCTGTGCTGTGCAGGCTGCAGGTGTCTGGTGATAGTGGTTGTGAGCTTGTCTCTGGAATAAACTCAGTGCAAGGGGTCTTAGGAGCAGACTGTTACCTGATGCTCAGGCTTGTCCATGCTTTCCTTTCTCCAGACCTGCCCTGTTTGTGGACCCAAGCAGGTCTTCTTTAATTACAGCTGGTTTTAGAGAGAAAAACACCTGGGTGGACACGAGGGAACAGGTCTGGTTTCAGGATGGTGGAGAAGGTGCCATGACTCTGTGGGCGGGGCCTGGAAAGGGCCAGACCAGCTCTGCGGCTCCTGCAGAAGCCTCTGGGAGGTTCTCACGGGGACGTGACCCGAGAGCAGTGACGTGTGAGGGCGCTGACTCTCCTTGAGAAGCCTCTTTCCTGGGTACCTTGTTACTGTTGTAACTAATGTTTGTGTTGGTATCATTATGATTATTATTGTTTTAAAAACTCATTCTTTAGAGCAGTTTTAGGTCCACAGCAAAATTGAGAGGAAGCCACCGAGGTCCCACAGCCCCTCCCACATGCAGCCGCCCTGTCATCACCCCCACCAGAGTCACGACTTCTGCTGCAGTTGATGAACCTGCACAGACACGTCATCGTCACCCAGACTCCATAGTCTATGCTTGGTGTTGTGTGTGCCCTGGTTTGGGTCAAATGTATAGTGACAAGTGCCCCGTACTGGACCATGACACGGAGAAGTTTCACTGCCCTAAAAATCCTCTGTGCTCTGCCTATTTTTTGAAAAGTATTTTTACTACTGGTATCAGGGCAGGCCCTGAGGGCTCTTTGGACTGGGAGGGGGCAGTCACGGTGGCCTATGTCCCCAGGGTGGGACAGCACAGTGGGAGATCTGCGGGGGGAGAATCCAGGGTGGAGGTCAGGTCCCTGGGCTCTGAGGGTCGGTGTGGGCACCTCGTCATGAGATTCTACGGTGGGAGTGGGTGGAGGATCTCTGAAAGGGACTTTGCAGTGCAGTGAGGGCACGCGTATTAGCGTCTTCCAGCCAGATTTTATGCACTGGCTTCTGTTGCTGGGGTTCTCCAGGACACACAGCACCTTCTCTAGGGAGAGGGCCAGGGTGGCATAAAGCAGTGAGTGGGCAGCAGTCACCCATCCCCCCGCCCCCACCATCCCAGCACAGTGGGGCTGCGTGCCTCGCCTGGGCCTGGCAGTGCTCATGTTCCGAGGGACGCGACACAGACCTTTGTTCAGATTTTCAGAGGCATCTGGGACCCAGGGAGGAAGGCCTTAGGAATGGCTGTCTTGACTAAGAGCGCCGCATTTGGCTTGCTGTAGAACACGTAGCTCAGGCCGAGGTGCTGAATTAGATCTGGAGATTCAGGTTGAGCGTCCGTCTGACGTCCCATGTGTGCATCGAGATGGGCTGGGCTCCCTGTCCTGACCTGTCGCTCTCTCCCTCCATCCCCAGAGCATCTGGGGAACAGCCAGCAGGAACTTCTCCGAGTCTGGCAGAAACAGAACAAACTTAGCATCGCCCCCTCCTGCCCTTCTTCTCTCTGCTTCCCTATCATTAGTTTTTAAACTTTTTGTGATGTTTTCAAATATGTGGTGGAGAGAAGTGCCAAGCGAGCATCCGTGAGGAGAGCCATCGCCTGCCGTGGGCAGCTCTGTGCAGTTTGCAGGCTCTAAAGAGCTGCTCTCCACACTTGCTTTTCTGGTTGTTGGTCTGTGTCGTAGGAGCTCGTGAAGGCAGGTCGTAGACCTGTGTCTTCTTGCCATGAATGTCCAGACACAGCTCTAGCTAGTAGAGCATTTTCTTAACAAGAAATTAACAAAATTAACAGGCCGTCCTCTACTGTAATTGGTGCTTGAGATTGTCTTTTTTTTTTTTTTTTTTGGTAGAGATAACCCTTTATTTCCTTGTTTCACAAATAAAGCTGACTGTGCTGGTTGCTTTTTGGGGATTAGTCAAACCTTTGTGATTATCTTAAAGCTGCCTTTTCAAATTTGTTGTACAGTTTATAGCTGATTGTTATATCCCGGTTTTTAAAGAAAAGTTTTATTTCATTTTTTAAGGAGGGCACAGCTCACAGTGGCCCATGCGGGGACCGAACCGACAACCTTGGTGTTTATTAGCACCACGCTCTAACTAACTGAGCCAACCAGCCACCCAAAAAGTTTGATTTGTAAACGTTGAATTGTGGACACTATGTTTGTGGTAAAGTACTGCGGCTGTTGAGAGCTGCAGCCGCCGCCTGCTGCCCCGTCCTGCCCCGCCCCCCCACACGCCCCCGCGTCCTCCAGGCTTATACACTTTGTCAAGCCAGCGACTCCCTGATCTGGCACAAATGTGCAGCCGGGGCAGCCCCCCTCATCAGTGTCTCGGCCATGTTGGGGACAAGTCACATGCAGCATCTTTATTTCTGTCCTACAACCACGTAGAGTCCGCACCACAGTACCCTTGGCGTTGAGGACAAACACGGGTGGAGGGCTGTGTAGAGGACCAGTTGCCCCCACAGGCCTGGCCGCGAGCTGGGAGGGCCCTCTGTCCTGCACTGCCCTCTGCCACTTCCAGAAGCTTCTTGCTCTCCTGTTCGCTGCATCCATCTCTTGTCAGGGTGCAGCAGCCGCTGCCATCTAGCCTGCCACTTGGGCAGACGTCCTGGACTCAGTCCTGCCTCCTGGAGCTCGGCCAGGCTGTCCTCCCCCGGCAGCTCTGCCGCTGCCATGCTCCTGAAACACAAGCTGTCATTTCCTGTGAGTGAACATGACAAGTGGGGTCAGCAGGCACACAGCTTGTCCCCAGCACGGGATGCATGACGTGCCTTTCCCTCTTCTGCTGACACTGCCGCGGCTCCACCGAGGGTCACTCCAGCTGTGTGCCGGCCTTGGGCAGGGCACACATGTACCTGGTGGGATCTCAGTGGGATGACGCTGAGCTTCCTTCGTCGGGAGGAGCCTCAGCCGCAGAGACCTCCTGAGAGGGCCTTCCCCTCTGTCAGCGCAGTGTTTTTTCCGGAAAGCGTGTGTGTTTGCTCACTTAGGGACACATGAAGCCGAGCACTCACCTGTGTGGACAGTCTGCACTCAGGATGGCTTTGGTGGACTGTCAAGTGGCTGCCAGGAGGTGGCTGCAGGCAGGGCCGGGGACCACAGGCTCGACAACAGTAAATGCAGAGAGCTGATGGGCGTTGGGCGGGGTGGGTGGACCAGCTGCAGTGACAGCCGCTCCACTGGCCCCTCGTGTGTGGCGCCTGGTGCCACAGGCCACTGGGCCGTGTCGCCTTCCGGGGGGCAGAGAGGAGAGGCCTCAGGCCTTAGATGCCCCAGGTCTCGGGCCAGCCCCCAGGGCTCAGCTGTGCTGTGGGAGGTGTGGGAGGGGCCTGGGACGATGGGGCCACCACCTCCCGGCAGAGACCAGGGAGTGTCCCACACTCAGCAGGTCCCATGGGGTGGAGCTGAGGCAGCGTTCCTTTGCTGACATCATTGTGCATTGAAACTTGGCTTGCACACGGTACCAAGAAGCTAGTGGGTGTTTGGTGATGCCCTCCCAGTGTACTGCTTGTGGGTTGGAAGGACGGCAGCGCTCTAATCAGCGCAGACTGATTCGTTTCCGTGACGGGGGAATACCCAGGCAGGACACCCGCTTGTAACTGCTTCCAGAATGAACAGTGCCAGCGTGACAGGCAGGCAGGCCAGTCCAGTGCCTCGTGGATGCGGTGGTGGGCTCTGAGCTGGGTCTGGGTGCCCCGTGTTGGCAGGGGTTCTGAAAGGCAGCACGTGCGTCCTGTGGGGGTGGTCATCGAGCACAGGCCTCCTGGTAGAGTGACATGGTGTTTTTAGGAAAGGTGTGGGCCAGCAGCGGGCAGCCTTCCCTGCTGGCCGGAGCCAGGCCGTGTCACGGACTGGCACTTAGAACCTCGTGCACAACTTGCCGGCACACTTTCTAACCTGCAAGAGCCCCTGTGCAGGTGCTGGCAAGACGGGTACCTGCCAGCCAGCGCGTCACTGGTGACCATCCTTGGCTCGGGGAGCCGTGCCTGTGCACTGAATACATGGCCTCACCTGGCAAACCCTTGTTTCAGATGGCTTTCCTGGCGACATGTTGCCAAGTTCTGTGTTTGTAGCAGCTAGAAAGCACCGTCAGTGTCAGAACTTAGTGAGGCTGTGACGGCGCTGGGCTCTGGCGTGGACGGGCAGTCATCAGGTTGTCAGTGTGGGATGCTCTTTGAACCTGGGCTTTGGTCCACTCTTGGTGGCCATCGGGTGATCAGGGTGTGTGTGAGCGGGGCTCTGCTTCTTGCTGGGGGGAGGACAGCAGGGCAGCCTCAGGAGTGGCATTGGAAGGGACTTTGGACAGGAGGAAATGGTCCAGCCAGTCCTAATCCAGAGTTGTGGAATTTGGCAGCTGGACTGCGTGGCAGTAACCCAGGTGAAGCTCTGATCGTCCCCTTCGTGGGGAAGACGAGTGCTGGACAGGTGCTTCTGAAAGTGTGAAGAGCTGTGCAGGTGCGGTGTCCTCCTGCCTCTGTAGGCGAGGGACCAGGCACACAGAGCAAGTGACGTCCTGGTCTCACCCAGCCTGCAGGGGCGGCTCAGTGGTGCACGTTAGATGGCACTCGTGCTGGCCTTTAGGACAGGTGAGGGGCGCCAGGTGGAGTGTTTGCCACCCTCCAAAACTGGAGTCCTCCATGAACGGTCTTTGATGGGAACCCACTACCAGGACACTTGGCACTGAGACTCTTGTGATCTGGTGACAATAAATAGGCAAAGTCCATTTGTCTCACACTCAACCGCTCACACCTACGTTCCCTGGTTAGCAATACCACACCTGCCAAGGTCAGCACTTCTCTGAGGTGGGGTCCAGCCTCTGGACTCTGGGCACTCGGGTTCATACAGCTGATACCACGCCAGACAGCCCGCTGGCACCACCGCCCCTGACAGCCCCTCTGGCACCACCGCCCCTGACAGACGCCTGGCACCACCGCCACTAGCACCACATGGTCCCATCCCCCTCCCAGCCCTGTCTGCCAGCTCACCCACGTGCCCTCCATGTGGCCTTACACCCGCCGCTCCGCACTTCTCAGCACTGGCACCTGCTGTGAAATCACACATCCCCTGGTCTGTCCTGCTGTTTCCGAGAGCCACGAGCTCGTCGTGGCCCTTTGCTGTCCCCAGACTGCAGAGCACACCGCACAGAGGCAGCCCCACTGGTAGTTGTGGAAGGAAGCCTTTGAGTCCCTGTCACCTCTTCATGCAGTGCATTCTGCGCGTGTCTGGGGACACAACTCACGTGTGCTGAGAGCATCCTGGCGCCTGTGTCCCTGCCGGGAGGGGGAGCTGACCTGCTCGGGCCGAGGTCCCGACTCCTGCTCTGGCGGGCAGAGGACTGAGTGTCTGCGTGTCCTTCTGTCGAAGGCCAGGTGGGGGGACAGTTTCCTTCCTGAGTTGTGCGACAGGCCGATGGAGGGGTCGGAGGCTGAGACAGCAGTGACTGGTGCCTTGACTCAGCATGGCAGGTGGGCAGTTAAATGTGCCTGTGTCCCACTTGCACTCTTGGAGGAGGAACGCCACCAGCCCGGCCCGGTGTGACGCAGAAGGCACCCACCCCGCACAGAAGCCCAGGTCTGGCCTTGATATAACCTTTTAAAGTTGCAGTGCGTGGGTTTTGCCAGGTGTATACAGTCCAGAGCTTTCTGTCACCCAAATGTGGAAACCTTTCAGGTCAGGAGGCTTGCTGTCATTAGGGTGGTCCCCTCGTCTGAGGGCTGGGCTGGGCCCGGCAGGGCCACACCTGAGTGCAGGTGCTCACACCTGCTAGCCCAGGACATGCAAGGGAGGGCCGCGTGAGGGTGTGTGCGCTGGCGATGAATCGCGGGGAAGGCAGAGGCGAGTTCCGTCCCAGTGGGTCCCAGCTCCCTGGAGCACCCGTATGAACCAGTCTTCTGGCTGCCTCCAACTCGAGCACGTCCCCTGTGCAGTTGTCCTCGGCCAATTAAAAATCACCGGGAGTTTTATCCCAAGCACCAGAGAAGCTCAGAGAGAGGAGGCCTGGTGGTGCCTCTTGCCCTCCCAGGGCCTGGGCTGAAAGAGCCCTGTGTCCTCGGGCATCAGCCCTGGAAATTCTTTCCATGTCATTTTTCCCTGGCTTTGGTGAGAGGCGCTGTTTCTGTAAGGGTCACTGCCAGACTCGCTCTCCCTGCTCAGGGTCCTGCCTGGTGGTGCTGTGTGGCCATCCTCCAGCTCCTGGGAGGGTGAGGTTGGCACTCCCGGGCTCAGGGCCGTGAGGGAGGCACCTGCTGTTCTTGTTACTCAGAGCTGGTTTCTCTGGAGAGAGGACAGGTTGTGATTTTTGCTTTGCCTTTTGGCTCTGGGTCCATAAGCAGCTGGTGCCATCAGAACTCGAGGCCGCTGTGCGGCGGGGATCCTGACCCAAGCTCTTGCTGTTGGGCAGCTAGCTGCCCTTGTGTTTCTGGACCCGTCTTCAGCGTTGGCCATGGGCTCGAAGAAAGTCTACGTCGTGGGCACTGCCGCCATGGCTACTTGGTTTTAAGGTCATGCCCAGCCCCAGGGTGTGTGTCCAGAGCAGGACTCAGTGTGGACACGGGAGAGTGGGGACGCCAGCGCTGGAGCTTGTTTGGGGTAGAGAAGAAAGCTGACTAGGTTTGACGTGGCAGGGGCAGCTTGCTGTCGGTCCTTGCTGTGTGAGGCTGGGCTAGTCCTGCCCCACCAGCCACCATACTGGAGGGGCTCCCTGCAGGCCGGGCTCTCCGTTAGTGGATGCCCGGGCAGGAGCCAGGAAGCACGCTTGGGCCTGGTGGAAAAGCTTCAGGAAGTGTGTCAGCGTTGATGTCCCTGGCATGAACCAGGTGTGTGCCAAGCAGGGGCCTAACCTCTCCTGGGAGGGGACACTGAGGCAGCCTGTCCTCCCTCTCACGAGTCGTCAGATTCTCTCCCTGGTGGCCTTGTGCACTGTGGAGCAGGGCTCAGCCAGTGTTGGTGGGAAGTGGCTTGACGGGAGTCTGAGAGAACGAATGCCTCGGGGTTCTAAGTCCCGGTGCAGAGGGGTGCCCGGGGTGTGAGGCGCTTAACAGTTGGCGTCGGGGCAGGTCCAGGGAGAGCCCGTCTCAGTTGGCACACTGACAGTCCACCAGAAGGGCGACAACAGGAGACCTTGAGGAGTGTGATTTGTTAAAACACCTTAATAAATCGGTATGAAGCTGTAACTCACCTAGAAAGTGTGTCCCTCCGCTTTTTAGTGCATTTCCGTGTTGTGTGGTCCCCACTGTCACCCGAGCTTGGGTTTGTTAATTCAGTTCCTGGATGCAAGGGGACGTGTTCTTGCTGGAGGATGCTTTAAATATTCCGCAGAGCTCCCCTAGAAACAGTTTCAGCGAGAGGCCACACTGCTCTTTGTGAGGGTGGTGGCCCGGTCACAGCGAGGTTTCTAGTTTGTGGTTGGGAGTAGCAGGCATTGGTCTCCTGGGGACGCCCAGGACCGGTGTACGTGTGTCCTGTCCCAGCACAGGAGACCCCTGGGTGCCTGCCAAGCTGCAGGTGAGCACATCTGGACAGCATGTTGGTGGCACACAATCTAGTGATGTTTCTCTCCAGACTCTCCAACTAGTCTGATCAGAGTGTACTGACGGGCTAATCGTAGACCCTGGAAAATGAGTGGCAGAGAAGAAAGGCTGTGTTTTCATGTTCCCAAACTTTCTGGGTTTTAACAGGTTGGGTGTTTTTTGGGGTTTTTTTAGTGGAATTTTATTAAGTCTTAGTTTCTCTGATCTCTAATATATTTCTTTAAAAAGTCACACCTTTGTATGAGATGAATAAATTATTGTAGTGCACAGTACCTACACAAACTATCAATTGCATCGTTCAAGCGTGAAATAGCTGAACGTAGAAGCAGAAGTCAATGGGTTGGTTCCGTGAGCAGAGGAGAGAGGTGCCGACCAGGTTGTTACCGCCGGCAGACTGCGTGCTGAGCGTTCAAGTACGCGGTTCAGGCTTTTCAGCAGACCTGTGGGGAGTACAGGTTTTTGTTCTCACCTTACAGATGAAAAAACTGAGCCCGGAAAGGTAGGGAGCTCACCAAGATGTCAGAGCTCAGACTCAAAGTTCTTCTGGCCACACTCCCTGAGCCCTTAGCTCCCGAGGGGAGAGCCCTGGGCTGCCTCTTATGCAAAGTCCCGCCTTTGTGTCTGGGGAGTAAGGCATGAGCAAGGCGGCTGGGCCCCCACCCCGCCCAGGGCTGTGCCGAGCCTCAGGTCTGGAGAGAGCACTCGGTAGGTGGTGTGTTGGGGTTTGAGGACCGAGGGCAAATGACAGCCTGGGCGAGAAGGCCTCTGGGCTGCCTCGGGCCTTGGGGTTTTGATGGAAGGGCAGCCACAGGGCATCCCGGCTTGGGCGCGTCCGGAGGGCCTGAGGGCAGCAGTGCCAGCCTCCGTGAGACCTGCCCTTGGGGGGTTGAGGCAGCTGACCGGAGCAGGGGGAGGCCACCAACCAGCCTGCCAGTAGATGACTGTAACCAGGACGTGGCTTGCCTGCCAAGAACAAGTTCTTTTTTGGCTGAGAATGAGAGCGAGGCCCTTGGTGAGCAGTGGAGTGACACGTGTGTTCCTTCTCTTCTTCAGTCATGGGACATCTTTTTCCGGAACACCAATGCCGGGGCGCCCCCGGGCACCGCCTACCAGAGCCCGCTCCCCCTGAGCCCGGGTGCCCTGTTTTCCACGGCCCGCGCGCAGCCCCTGGTGGATGCACAGCCCAATGTGGACAAGCTGGTGGAGGACCACCTGGCGGTACAGTCGCTCATCAGGGCCTACCAGGTAAGGCCGGGCGCTGCCGGGGGGGTCTGGGCCTGCAGAACGGAATGTGCCGAAAGGAAAGGAGCCAGGACCGCCTCTCCCCTTGAGCAAACCCTCTGGCCCTTAGCCCCGGCCCTGGAAACAGCTCCCCATTTCTTTCCATAAGATGGCGGGGAAGATTTCGCGCAGGGAGACACTGTCAGTGCCTGGTGGCAGGGAGTGCCAGTGTCCGGAGGCGTGTGCCGCTCCGGGTGGCGCTGTCCCCGTGTCAGTGGCTAGCGCCCAATAGGACAGGAGGAAATGAACCTGTGGAGTTGGGGGACGGACGGCAGAGCCCCCAAACCAGGGAGAGGCCGGTGAGGGAGGGTCATCATCGCTCCTGTTCACAGTCAGCCCCACTGCGGGGGGCAGACCTGGTCCCCGGGCCTTTGTCGGAGCTCAGGAGCCTGTCCCAGGAGAGCTGCTGGCACGCGGGGAGCCCAGGCCTCAGACCTCAGCACCTGGTCGCTAGTGGCTCTAAGGAGGAGGAATCCCCCCGGGGAGGGGACCCCGGGCCCAGTCTCTGCAGCATGGCGGGCGGCGGGCGTCCTCTGACCTCAGTGCATGTGCCACACTGTCAGGACAGCACGGCCTCGCTCTAAAGTGCCGCCCACAGTGGGCACTTCTGTGGGCGCACCGCGGCCACTCCCTTTCACGTGCCAGCAAGAGATGGGAAAGTATCCAGGACTTCAGGAGACACACTCAGAAAGGGTCTCTTCCTCCTTTTGTTTTACAGACAGTTTAGGCCAGATGCCAGAGTCCCTGTCATAGCTCCCCTTTGTCTGACACCTGCCCTAAGCCTGCGGCCTCGGCAGGGGTGGGGCGGGGCGAGTGGGTCCCAGGTCACCTCCTCCCCTGCTCCGTGCCCGCCCTGCACCAGCTGCCCCTTCTTGCTCGGGGCCTCGTCCTGTTCTAAGCTGAGTAGGCGGCACAGGGGTGACAGTGCTCAGCAGAGCCCATTCCCGTTTACTGGGGACACAGTAAGGACCCCAGCCCACAGGTCTCTTTAGATAACCAAGTGTCTCCCAAGCTGAGAAGTGTGTCCCTTTTTATGAAGGTGTGTTTGTGCCCAGTCGTGCTTTTCAAGCTGACGATTGGAGGTTAACATTGTCTCTGGGCTCATTGGTGCTGTCGGGAGGTTTGACCACGTGTAACTTTGCCCCACAGTCGGCGAGACCTGCTTAATGACTGCTTGTGTTATTGCTTCCAGGTCAGGGGTCACCACATTGCAAAACTTGATCCTCTCGGAATTAGTTGTGTAAATTTTGATGATGCTCCAGTAACTGTTTCTTCAAACGTGGGTGAGAATTAATCTGTAAACACTAATTTTAATGTAATTTTACTTTTTTTTACCCCTTCCCTCTTTTTTTTCTCCTGTCCTTTTGTGTGTGTCCTTCCCTCTCCATCGCTGGCCCTTTCGTAGATACGAGGGCACCATGTAGCACAGCTGGACCCCCTGGGAATTTTGGATGCTGATCTGGACTCGTCCGTGCCCGCTGACATTATCTCATCCACAGACAAACTTGGTGAGGGCCTGGGAGCGGTCAGCGCCGCGCTGCTTAGCTCCTCTCTGCGTCCCAGCTTGTGGTAGCCAGGACGTCCACAGGCGGAAGGGAAAGACTCTTAAGTTTCCTTCGATCTGATCACTTGAAATTTATTGGTAATGCAGCCAGCCTTAGTGTGTTTTGGGCAAGTTATTCTCATCCCAGCTTTTCAGCCAGATGGTATGAGCTGTACTGTCTCAGTCTCCAAATTGGAAAGTGAAATTTGGGGCAGAAAAGGTTGTGACACAGGAAAAGATGACCCACCTGGGCAGGCGGGTCAGAAGATAATCCCGGGACTTGCTCGTTTGCTTTCGGGTCCCAGAGCTCAGTACAGTGCTGCGCTGCCCGCTGCCACTTCTATCCGCTCTGACGCACGGCGAGTTCCAGAGCGAGCTGTGCACTGGGTGTCTCAATTCTTAAATGCCGGTGATCACACTCAGGAAACTTTGGAAGGCGTCCCCAGTGCGTAGGGGCACGTGTGGCGTGCGGCGGCCGTCCCGCTCACGCGCACCCCTCCGCTGTCACGTGCAGGGCGTGGCTGGGCTCACACCGCAGCCGCTTCCTCCAGTAATCTGCTCTCGTCACCGTGCTGCTAACCTGTGTCACAGAATGACGACGTGTCTAACTTTGAAATGGGCCGCTTTCCCGAGTGCTGCATGCTAATGAAAGCCCTGATTACCGCCCTGCCTAACTCTGCTCCTTGCGAGGGGATGGGACTCGCCTCCTCTGCGTGACGGTCTCACGCTCTGCAGGGCCCAGGCGCTCCTGTGGGCTCGGCTACGTGATGGCCTGGGAAGCCAGGCATTAGGCAGGTACAGCCGGCCTCAGACAGCACAGGCTCTGGCATCGGCGTTCATGGTCTGCCGCTGCCCTGTCTGCACTTCGGTGGACGGTGGGCGTGCGGTCTCCTCCACTGTCCTTGTGCTGCAGTCATCTCAGGAGGAAAGCTTAGAGAAGCCCCCAGAACGTGACTGGACCGGCCAGTTCAGGTTGTAGGCAGGGCATGTGTTGAGTCCTGCTGCTTTAGTCAGTGGTGCCAGCTCTGCTCCCAGGGGTGGCCTTCTCTCTGCGGCATCTGGATTTGGAGCTTCCTCTCATGGTGTTGCCTTGCGACACCCAGCCTGACACAGCCTGTGCTCGTCAGTCCTATATCCTCACGCACTGTGAGTCCTCCCCGAGAGAGGCCTGGCCCACACCCCGCAGGGGTCCCTTGTCGGTGCTTCGGGGGGCCTGGGCCGTGTCTAACATGGCCGAGCATCCAAGCAGAACAAGAAGGGAGCCTGCTCCCCCAGTGGCATCCCTGGGTGCCAGCTTCTTGGTATCTACATGCACGTTTTTCGGTAGTTGTCGTCCCATTAGAATGGCTTGGGGAGCTTAGAGTTGTCCTCTGTCCCACTTGAGACGGGTCAGATCAGGGCAGAGCTGCAGCCGAAGGGCATAGACGATGAGTCTGTGAAGGGGGAGAAGTCAGTTCGCAGACACTGCCCAGCTCCTCAGCGCACAGCTCTCGTCACAGGCAGAGGCAGGGCCTGTCTCGTCCCTTCTAGTTCTTTCTAGGCTGTGTCGACTTGCTTTGCATCCTCCTCAGGAATGGTGTCCCACGTGTCTGTGCTTCTCACAGTGAGGGTGAGCATTACAAACCTGGGGACACAACAGTGGCCCCAGAGTGTCCTGCGCTCCTTGGAGGAAGAGTCCCTCCTCTGGCCAGGAGCCCTTCAGAAGCACTTGGAGAAAGTAGGGGGGCAGCCTTCCCTTTGTCGGAGAAAAGTGTGTTTTCACCTTGGGAATTTTAAATTGTGTGACATGAAAGTCACGATAAATTCTTCCTTCAGGTGGAAAAACTGGAAATAATGTAAGCCCAGTACGTTTGCGTGCCTAGGGAAATTAACCTTGATTTGTCTCCTCGCTGACATATGCGGGAGCTGACCCCTGGGCAGCTCCCTGAGCGCTTTCACACCCCGTGTCATCCAAACTGCAGCCTGGCTCTGCCAGGACTGGCTGTGTGCCTCCATGTCCTCAGCTGTCCATCAGGTGGTGTCGGAATTAAATACATCCTCAGAATGGGGCCTGAAGCTCACTCACCCCCGGGAGGGCTGAGCTAGTGTGATTATTCAGCTGACATGGTGGCTGCCAGACGCCAGTAGAGAGCCAGAAACAGAGGAGCGATGGAGTATTAGCCCAGGTCACACAGGAGTTGGTGGCCAGGACCCTGTGTCACAGTGAGCGAGTGGCCGCAAGCTGTCCCAAGTCGCCCCTCCACCTTCCCAAGCTTGGTTCCCTCCCCTTCAGGCTTGCCTGGGGCTGCCCACCCCTCTCTGGGTGCAGCTCCATTTCTCATTCTCTATGGGACACTGAGGCTCAAGTGACATTCACGCACACCATCGCGAGCACTGTTGTTGGAGGCCGTGTTGGTGGGGGTAGGAGCCAGTCTGCGGTGCTAGCAAGCTGTTGTCCACTCAACTCCTTAAAGAAAGTGGAATGGGTGAAATCGTTTCTGCTGCATTCTTGACTTTTCCTGACCAATTCTGAGAAGGCTGGGAAGTGCTGGCCTAGGGTCCCTATCCTGACGTCTCAAATTCCCCCCGCAGCTTCGGGGACGCACGGGGAGATGTGGGGACCTGGCACAGGCGGGACTTCTGTGAATGCAGCAGCCGTATTGTAGAGATGGTGGGCTTGGTGGTACCTTTAGTTAGAATTTGATAATTAGTTAGAACGGTTTCCCAGTGGGGTGTGGGTTGTGTGCCATAATCGTGCGGGTAAGTGGCTAGGAACGGTTGTCTTTTCCCAAGATGTGTTATGTTGCGGACCAGGTTCCAGGGGCCAAGTTGTCCCGTCCATCCCACTTCCTGGAGAATTGGCAGCTCTAATGTGCGATCCCAGGGCACACATTCCACCGGCCCCCTGGTGGCCCTAAAGAAGGGTCAGGGTGAGGCTTTTGATGGAAAGGTCCAGACAGTGCTTCTTGTGGCCGTCTTAGCTGAATTCCGCTGACTGCAGGCGGACCATGGTCTGGCTCCAGCCTAGGGTCCTTCCTGTGCCAGACTCCAGCCCTGCTTTGTGGAGGTGGGGTGGGGGGCATCTGGCTTCTGGCCTGAGCTGAGCTGCCCTTGACTGGTCTGGGACCTGGCGAAAGCTCCGTTTAACTCCTGCCCTCGGTTTCCTCTTCTCTTTCAAGTGCAACGTTTGCATTGGGTTCCAACTTAAAGATGCCATCGTCTGTGGCTTCTCACAGTGACAGAATGATTGAGATTTACACATAATTAAAGGAGGACTGGAAACAAATTCTATAAGAGGGAGGAAAGCATGAAGCGTCATCTCCTGTTTACAGTGTCTGCAAGTTATCAGTCTTGGGAAATGAACTTGAGTTAAATAGTTAAAAGCCAATTTAAAAGCCCGAATTGTAACAACATTTTCACTCCTTAAGTGAGTTGGCTCAGCACAGCGGGGGTGAAGTCTCCCACCCCCTCCTAAAGCCCCTCACGGCTGGAAAAGCCAGCTCAAAATAGAGCTCCTTCCTGGTCAGCTTTCCGGTGTCGGTCTCCGCTGGCCTGCTGCGCACAGGGCAGTTAGGTAGCCATTACTGGCTGCTGAGGGTCCCTCAGTGACTCGAGAGGGCCGAGCTAAGGCAGGGTGGGCACGCCTCCCCCAGGCTGTCCTCCCTCCTGGATGCCCAGGAGCTGACCAACTGACGAGTCTCACCCAGGCCTGACGTCACGTGCCTGCCCTTCGCATACTCTGCTTCTCTGGAGGCAATGCGGCCAAACCCCAGCCCGTCTGTGTCTAGCAGACGGAATTTTCTTTCGTGTTTTCAGGTGCTCCAGTGCTGGGATCCTGTGTGCTCTGTAAATGGCACCCAGAAAATCTTCTTCTACTCTCTTTTGGTCTGTGTCTTTCATTCACATTTTATTTTAAAAATACTGAGAAGTACAGGTATCCCCTCTTACCTGCGCGCATACGCTCCAAGATGCCCAGGTGGTGCTTGAAACTGCGGGTAGTACAGACCCTGTGTGTACTGTTGTTTCTGTGCACACATACCTGTGATAAGTATAGTTTATGGACTAGGCCCAGTAGCTGAACAGCAATAACTAACAATAAACAATTGCAGCCATGTGCTCTAACAGAAGTTAGGTGAACGTGGTCCCTCTCTGATCACCGAGCAGCTACCCGGTGACGAGCGGGCCTGAATTCGCTGAACAAAGGGATGATTCACGTCCCAGCAGGACAGAATAGGATGGCTCAGGAGAAGGTGTTGTCCTTTCCTGCCAGGTGTGGCCGGCACTGAAGTGCTGGCTGAGGCAGGGGCTCTTGGGTTGTGTTCTGGGTAGTGGAGTGCCTGCCTGCACCTCCGTTCTCTGAGTGGGGACATGGGGAATGGGGGTGTGCCTGCCTCTCGAATCCGGCAGAATCTTGAGCCTTAGGGTTTAGACTGCTGGATGCCTAGTTCTGAGGAGTGGTTCCTGAAAAATGAGGCTTTCTCATTGTCTCATTCTCTTCTCCAGTGTTTTCATCCCGAAGTGTCCAGGTGTGCTAGGTCTGGAGTCCCCGGGACAGCCGGACAGCCATGGCTCAGCTCCTTTTTTGGGATGGGGGAGGCACACTCACGCTGCTGCCCAGTGGCCGCCAAACGAGCATCCAGGGCCTTCCCCCGCCCCCCAGCTGTTTACCACGTAGCTCTCCAACCATGTCCTACCATCCCAACCCCACCTTCCCTCGGTGTGTGTCTTTGTGACCTTGTTTGTGCTCCCGTGACGTGCAGGGCTGGGGTGTTGGGCGCCCTCACTAACGCACCTGTCTTTTTCCTCCCGCGCTCACCCATCTCCCCGCTCTCAGACCTTGCCGTTTTCCAGGACCGACTGCGAATGCTAACAGTAGGAGGTACGGACACCCCAAGCCTCTCTTTTCCTGCAGCTGAGGAGTCACTGGAACAGGATGTGCGACTTTTCCTAGCATGCAATGTGGGGAAAGTTGACACAACTCTGTCAAGTGTTTTGAAGTTTGTTGATTGTTTGGAAATCTGTTTTTCCCGCCATTCAGTTATTAACCACCAGGTAGAGCTGCTTTTCGTGCATTTTTGTTTCCATCCATTTTGTGTTCTGAGAGCATCGTCACCTCCCATGTGTCACCATCACATCACTGAGCTTCGTCGGTGGCATGGGCTCAGGCTCGCAGCCACACCGCTCTGCACGCTGCACCCCGTCCGTCCATGAGGGGCCTTCGGCTGGGCTCTGGATTCCCTCAGGTTGTGCTTCCTACGTTCCTCTGACAAGATTTCCCTTTTGGTCTCCCTGTTTGAGGGACAGCTGGAGTATCAGTAAAGAAATAATTAAGTAAGGAGCCCTGAGGACCCTGAGCTCTGGGCAGAGCCCCTCTGAGGAATCCAGAGTGGGGTGCTGGGGTCATCTGCCTGCTGTCACTCAGCCGTGGCCAGTCTTCCTGCCATGTCAAGCCTCTCGCAGAAGTTCTCTTTCCCTCCACCTTACTCCTAGTAAGTGTGAGACTCTGGTTTTCGTTAAACTTACTATTTTGGGATAACTGTACATTCATGGGCCATTGTCAGAAGTAACCGAGATCCGTGTGCCTGTCGGCCAGTTCCCCGGTGGTCACAGGTCGGCAGCTGCAGTACGTCATAGCAGGTGCTGACACCAACGTGTGTCCCCACAGGGTCCTTCCAGCTGCTCTTCTGGAGCAGCAGCACTTGCCCTCGGCTCCGCCCCTGCAGTGCCTGGCAGCCACTCCGCTCCGTTTCCGTGACTCATTTCCAGGATGTTAGACAAGTGGAATTGCGATCCCTAATGTTGGTCATTGGCATTTTCCAACTGGCACGATTTTCCAATTTTCCGCGTTTCATCTGGGTTGTTTCCTACAGTTTGTTCCTTTATTTCCGGCAGCATCCCTGGCCCTGGGTGGCTCACAGTGGTTTTAACCTTTCGCTTGTTGACGGACATTCGGGTTCTTTCCTTCTTTGGCGAATGGGGTTTTGCGGAGCGAGTTTTAAATTCTGATGAATCCTTTTATGAACCGGGCTTTTGGTGTCAAGTCTAAGAGCTCTTCCCTTAGCTCTCGATCCCAAAGATTTTCTCTTACGTATTTTTTCTGAAGGTTGTATAGTTCTGCATTTTACATTTAAGTGTGTGCTCCACTTTGAGTTAGTTTCTGCATAAGATACGAAGTTTAGGTGAAGGGGTTTGTTTGGGTTTGGGGCGGTGTTGCCCGTGGAAGTCTGATGGCTGTGGCACCATTAACTGACGAGTTTGTCCTTAATTGAATTGAATTGCTTGTGCACGTTTGTCAAAAAGCAGCTACCTGGGCCTGTTCCTGGGTTCTCTGTTCTCTCCCTCAGTCTGTGGGACTGTCCCCCACCAGTGCCGCCCTATGTTGACAACTGTAACTGCTGCACTTACCTTCCTTTTTCGGAATTGTCTTGGCTGTTCTTGGGCTTTTCTCTTCCCGTAGAAATTGTGGACTAAGCTGTCTCCGTTACAGAAGACCTTCCTGGGGTTTTGGAAGGAGCTGTGTTAAGGCGACAGATCAGTGTGGGGAAACGCGCCACCTGTACCTTGTTGCCTGCAGACCTTGGCGGGTGCATGTCTCCCATTGTTCAGAGTCCTGGCTTCTTTCACCAGCTCGCTGTAGTTTGCAATATACAGAAACCGTACGTGTTTTGTTAGACTCACATCTAAGTACTTTTTTTAATGTCCACATATTCATCACTAACATCGAGAAATACAATTGATATTTCTGTTTGTTAAATCCTGTGACCTGGCTAAGTTATTCTAGGACTTTTTTGTTTTTAGATTCCTTGGGATTTTTCTATGTAGATAGTCATACCATCTGAAAACAGGAACAGTGATTTCTTCCTTTCCAGTCTGTGCCGTTTCTTTTCTCGCCAGCTTCGCCTGGCTGCACTTCTAGGACTGTGCTGAGTCAGTGAGGACGGACGTCCCTCCTTGTCCTGGGCTCAGGGACAGCGCCCATTAAGTGTAGGAACAGCTGTGGGTTTTTTGTAGATGCTGTTTATCAAGTTGAGGAAGATCCCCTCTATTCCTATTTTTCTGGTAGTTTTTAATTATGAGCGGGTGTTAAATTTTGTCAGATACTTTCTCTGCATCTCTTGATGTGGTCACGTGACTTTTCTTTAACCTGATAGTATGGTGGGTCACACTGATTGATTTTCAAATATTGAACCAAGCTTGTATTACTGGAATGAATCTCACTTCATCATGGTATGTAATTCTTTTCGTATATTGCTGCAGCTATATGTACAATTTTTGCATCTGTATTTGTGAGGGATATGGGTTTGTAATTTTCTTAACTGTTTGTCTCAATATCACAGTAATTCTACCTTCATAAAATGAGTTGAGAAGTTTTCTTCCTACTTTGTGTTCTAGAAAAGATTGTGTAGAATTGGTGTTAATTCTTCTTTAAACATTTGGTAGAATTCTCCAGCAAAACCATCTGGGTTTGGAGATTTCTTTTTCAGAAAGTTTTTATTTATGAATTTCATTTCCTTAATAGTCATAGACCTAATCAAATTATGTGTGTCCTGTTCAGTGAGTAATGGCAATTTGTGTTGTTCTAGGAATGGTTCGTCTGAGTTGTCAAATGTACATATGTAGAGTTGTCCACAGTATTATACCCTTATTGTCCTTTTGGTGTTTGCGGTCTCTGTATTGATACCCGTTTCATTCCTGATACCGGTAATTTGTGTCTTCTCTTTTTCTTTGTTAGTCTTGTTAGAGGTTTGTCAATGCTATTGATCTTTTCAAAGAACTCGCTCCGTGTTTCATTGATTTTTCTCTCATTTTCCTGTTTTCAATTCCATTGATTTCTGCTCTTGTCTTTACTATTTTCCTTACTTCTGGTTTCTTTGCAGTTGGGTTTTTTTTTTTTTAAACTCCTTTTTCTGGGTTCTTGTGGTGGGAGCTTGGATGACTGACTAGAAACTTCTCTAATGTATGTATTTATTGCTATAAATTTCCCTCTCACAGTGCTTTAGCTGTCCCACATACTTTGATGTGTTGTATTTCCATTTTTATTCAGTTCTATGTATGTTTTGATATCCCTTGAGACTTCGTCTCTTTGATTCATGGATTATTTAGAAGTGTCTTGTTTACTTTCCAAGAATTTGGAGATTTTTCTTATATCTTTCTGTGATTAATTTGTGATTTGATTCCATTGTGGTCAGAGAATGCATGATGTCAATTCTGCTAAATTTGTTGAGGGCTTATTTTTTTTTATGGCCCAGTGTATTGATTGTCTTGGCATATTTTCCACGGACACTGTTGTTGGGTGAAGTGTTCTGTAAACGTCCATTAGGTCTTGTTGGTTGATGGTTGCTGAGTCCTTTATTTTCAGTCAGTTATTGAGAGAACGGTGTTGAAGTCTCCAACTATAACTGTGGATTTGGTAAGACTCTCCTTTGAGTCTTACCAGGTTTTGGCTCACATATTTTGTGGTTCTGTTGTTTGGTGCATATACATTTAAGATTGCTGTGTCTTCTGGGTGGATTGACCTATTATGTAACGTCCCTCTCTGACTCTGGTAATTTGCTTTGCTTGGATGTCTACTTTATCTGACAGTAATATTAGGTAGCCACTCCTGGTTTTGTTTGATTGTGTTTATAATCTATCTTTTCCCATCCCTTTACGTTCAGTCTGCCTGTATCATATTTGAAGTGAGTTTCTTGTAGATAACCATATAGTTGGGTTCTGTTGTTTTTTTGTTTTTTTCCTCCCGTTCGTCCGCCTCCCCCTCCCTCCCAACCCAGTTCAAGCCATTGTTTCTCAGGCTTGAGGACAGAGCTCCCATGCTGGTATTATGAGCCTTGCGCTCCCCCGCCTGAGGCAGTAGGTCACCAGTCATTGGTCGGCCACTCACAGCAGCTCACGGCAGCTCTCCCCAGCTGCCGGCCGTTCATGATGGCTGCCAGCTGGCCTCTCATGCTGGCCACCAGCTGCTCCTGGCAGCACACGGTAGCCCCGGCAACACACAGCAGCCGACGGCAGCACACAGCCACTCACGATGGCTGCCAGCTGCTCCTGGCAGACCACGGCAGCACACAGCATTCACGCCCACCTCCGGCTGCTCATGGCAGCCCAGCTCCAGGGAGAGCTGTTGTTCACAATCTTAGCTGTAGAGGGCGCAGCTCACTGGCCCGTGTGGGAATCGAATCGGCGACTCGGCGACTCCGGCGTTAGGAGTCGGTTGCTCCAGCCACCTGAGCCACCAGGCCAGCCCAGGGTCCTGTTTTTTTAATCCACTCTGCCAATCTATCTTCTGATTGGTATATTTAGATAGTTTATATTTAATGTAATTATTGATATGTTAGGGCTTAAGTCTGCCATTTTATTCTGTATTTTGTGTTTGTCCTCTTTCATTTCTCTGTTTTTACCTGGCTTCCTGTGAGTTTTTAAGCCCATATTTTTAAATTCTATTTTTACATATAGTATTTTTTATCATATCTTTTTGTGTTTTTAGCCTTTTTAGTAGTTGTCTAGGTATGACATTTATATGTACACATATCTGTACCAGTCTACTGGTATCATTTACCAGTTCAAATAAAGTGTGGAAATGTACCTCCCTTTACATCCTTTCACCCTCTCCATTTAAAATATAGTTGTTAATAAATGTTTCCTCCACATAACCTTTAGAATAATATCAGCTAGTAGTATAAATTTGCTACAACCATCAAACATAATTTAGAAGACCCACGGGGAGAAGGAAAGTCTCTTTTATTTACCCATATTTTTGCTTTCCATGTTCTTTCCTCCTCCCTGATGTCTAAGATTCCTTCTGATATCATTTCCCTTCTATTGGAGAACTTCCTTTAGCCATTCATTTAAAGTGACAAATTCTCTTAGTTCCCTTCATCTGAGATTGTCTTAATTTCCCCTTCATTTCTAAAAGATATTGTCACCAGATATAGGATTCTGGGAAGACAGTTCTTTTCTTTCAGCTCTGAAAAGTGTGGTACCACTCCTTTCTGGCTCCATGGTTTCTGATGAGAAATCCACTGTCATTTGTGGTGTTTTTCTCTCCAGGTAAGGTGTTATTTTACTCTGTCTGTTTTCAAGACTTTTTCTTTAATTTTCAGAACTTGAATTATGATGTGTTTTGGCGTGGATTTCTTTGAGTTTATCCTATGAATTCGTGAATCTTGAATCTGGGTTTCATTCTTCTGCCATATTTGGGAAGTTTTCAGCCATTATTTGCCAAATCATTTTCCAGCTGCCCTCTTTATCCTCTCCTTCGTGGATTCATCAACATGAATGTGAGATCTTCTGCTGCAGTGTCACATGTCCACAAGGCTTTCTTCATTCTTTTTCCAGTCCATTTTTCTCCTCTTCAGATCGGTTAATTTCTATTGTTCTGTCCTCAAGTTTACTGATTCTGCCCCTGATTCTGCCACCGATCCCACCTCCTGAGTTTTAATTCGGGTTATTATATTTCTCAGTTTCAGAATTTCCCATTTGGTCCTTCTTTGTATCTCTAATTTTGGGCAGACGTTCTGTTTCTTTGCTGAGTCTTATTTTTTTCATTTGTCTCTGTTGTGTTCTAATTGTTACTGAAATCTAGTGATGATGGCTCCTTGAGAATCTTAGTCAGATAATTCTAACATCTGTGTCCTGTTGGTGTCTGCTGATTATCTTTTCTCATTCAACCTGAGATATTCCTGGTTCTTGTTGTGAGTGATTATTTTTTGAAACCAGGACATTTTGCATATTAGGAGACTTGGAATCTTACTTAAATCTCTTTTATAGCTGTCTCCTCTGAGCACCACTCTGGTGGGAAGGGCCCCCCTAGTTACCCCCAGGTGGTGATGGATGTCCCGGTCCCCCAAGGTCTCTGTGGACACTGGGTCGGGGAGTGGGCTAGCGCAGTACCTCCCATAGGGGATGAAAATTTGGACCCCCTCTTGGGCCTTCTTCAGAATTTTGGGTGGATTGGAGACAGGAGTGTGTTGTAGTGTGGTAAGGGTGTGGATGAGGCTGCAGTGTGTTCTGTGTATTTGGCTGGAATCAAGCAGTTACTGTCTGTCCTGCTAGCTGCCCCTCTGCTGGTCCTTTAGTAGAGCAGATTTTGTTGGGGCTTTTTGTCTGTACCTTAGGAGTCTTGCCTTCTTCTCCACCTTTTGGAGTCTCATATACGATGTCTGAGGTTTCAGTTGTGCTTCGTGGGGAATAGGGAGCAGTACGTATTGTCTGCCTTCCCAGAAGCCGGCCGCTGTGGACTGAATTTCTCAGATGACTGAAGAATTCAGAAGCAGGGCCCGTGGTGTTGAGGTTCAGCATCTCTGAATGACCAGTTCAGGGGGTGGAAGTGAAGAGCCGCAGACGTGGTGAGGCCTAGGGTGCTTCCTGCTGAAAGGCCGCGGCAAGCCAGGTTCTCCACACATGTCGCTGGTCACCGCCATGATCCAGGTGTCCCCACAGAGTGTACACGGTGAACACCCTTCCTGAGGCCCTATGGAGCGTTCTAGAAGTGCCCCCATCTGGTTCTGGTTTTCCCCCATAAACACCGCAAGCTGGGCTGCGAGTGGCCAGAGACGTGCATGTCACCTGGCCCACATGACAGGCTGTCCTCCTGGCAGCGGTGCAGAGCCTCACCAGCCACCACTCCCACACCCCGCCCCCCAAGAAAAAAGCCAGTTGCTTTCGTTTTACTTAAACCAAAAGGATTTGAGAATTTGCCTTTAAGACCAAAGAAATGGGTCCGGAAGAATCAGCTAGATAAAGGCCTGAGCCAGCATGTGGGGCACAGTGGGCGATTCCTGGCCTCCACGTCTCCCCGAGACTCACATACGCAGCTGTGTTTGCTCGCGACCGCTGCCACCCAGGCCAGAAAATGGTGTCTGTCCAGGGCGGTAGGAGCCGACCCTGCGGTGTCACTTGGCAGTTTTCCTCCAAATCTATTCCCCATTGAAGATTATCGTTGCGACATGAAAGCAGCACGTGATGCCCTAGAAAGAGCCGTTCCATCACATTCCTCTCAGCTTGAAACACTCAGACGTGGAGGTGCCCTGCGCGGAGTCAGTGCTCCAGGACGGAGCGGTGATGAGTTGGCTAGTTAATTAGTGAGGGGTTAATCGGTCAGATGATGATTAGTCGGCTAGTGAGCGATCAATTAGACGGTTGACTAGGGTTTCCCGCCCGTTCTCAGGATATTTTTTTTGCTTTCCCATTCCTGAATCTCAAGATATAAATTGTTTTCTGTTCTCCACAATGAATCGTTTCTACAAAGTGATGGCCAATACTACCCACCACCTGGGTTCAAGGAGCTGATTTTCCCAATTTCCCCACCAACTTTTCTCGGGATTCGGGAGCGGGAAAGCGAAAAGAATTTCTGAGAACGGGTGGGAATTCTCGCCCGGCAACCGTAGACCATGACTAGTTGGCTAGTGAGTGAACAGTTAACTATTAAGGGATTAGTCTGTCAGATGATGATTAGTCAGCCAGACAGTGATTGGTCCCCTAGTGAGCGATTAATTGGTAACTGGTGTTAGTGCTGGGCTGGGGAGAGTAAGAGTTAGATCGGGGACTGCCAAGGACTGTCTGGAGAGTAGGTGTAACGTGTGGATGGGGCCCTCTCCGGAGAAAGGACCGTCTCCTAGGGACCGCTGTGTGACCCTCGCTCTGCTGCCTGGCAGCCGTCCTGCAGACCAATCAGCTTCTTGGTGACTGTCCCTTCTCAGTCTCCCAGCTTCCTCTCAGTCACTGCATACGACTGCTATTGCCACCTAATTTACGTATGACCTATTCTATATGAATTCTTCATTTTCTGCTTAAATTCTCTCCTTAACTGTTTTTCATTTGTGCTTTCTGACTGATTTATCCAGTGTCTTCAAACCAAAATTAGTTGGTGTCTTTGGGACCTTGAAATACCCTTTTCTCTAAATTATGAATGGTTGGTACACTGTATGAACCTTGTTCTCACTTACCTATGACACCCAATAATATTCTCAGCTTCTGTTTGTTGCTAAATTTTGTGTTTCTGGCTTTAAAATAGTATTTATTTTTGTGTATATCAGAGGTTTTTATGACTTTTCTCTTCTCCTTTCTCTCCCCTGGGGAGTCCCTTCCCCTTTTCATGAACTGTGGCCCCTGTGTGGCTGTGCTCGTGTCCCCTCGCCCCGCAGGGTTCTACGGCCTGGACGAGTCTGATCTGGACAAGGTCTTCCACCTGCCGACCACCACGTTCATCGGCGGGCAGGAGTCAGCGCTTCCTCTGCGGGAGATCATCCGGCGGCTGGAGGTGAGGGCACGGCACTTTCCAGAACAACCTGTGCTGGCAGGAGGCCTCCCGATGAGGCCCCTTTTCCTTGGTCCTACATTTTTTAAAGTGTAAGGGAAACGGAGCTTTTTATGCTACTTTGTAGATAAAAATCCATGTTTTTTATTTTTACAGTCAGACATAGAAAGGAGAAGAAAACTGTGTGTGTTCCAATGCCAGTGGGGGTTTATTCATTTGTGGGAAGTCCCCAGCGTATATGCCTGAGCTCAGACTGCCCAGTGGCACCGCTGGTTCCCCGGCCAGACACAGGCTGCTCACCCCACCCCCATTCCCTCATTTTCCCATTTCTTCTTTCCCTCCTCCTCTCTCGACTTGGTGGGCAATAAGCCTGCGGGACACACTATACACACACGCACACACACAAACTCTCACACACACCCCTCAATCTACCCCGTCACAGCGGGCTCCAGTGTGTGTGAGAGGGAGGCCGTGTTCCCCCCAGCCCTGTGGCCAAGTGGGCGGTCAGCACAGCTGGGTGGACACCCGTGACTGTGTGTGGAACAGATGGCCTACTGTCAGCACATTGGGGTGGAGTTCATGTTCATCAACGACCTGGAGCAGTGCCAGTGGATCCGGCAGAAGTTTGAGACACCCGGGATCATGCAGTTCACCAATGAGGAGAAGCGGACCCTGCTGGCCAGGCTCGTGCGGTCCACCAGGTGTGGGCTGTGTTCAGGGCGGCCTGTCGATGGAGCGGGGAGGGGGGCGGCCCAGCCCCTCAGGAGCGGTGTTGGCCCTGTGACATGCTCTCAGGGCAGCCTGGTTCCCGTGCAGGTTCGAGGAGTTCCTGCAGCGGAAGTGGTCGTCTGAGAAGCGCTTTGGCCTGGAAGGCTGCGAAGTGCTGATCCCCGCGCTCAAGACCATCATCGACAAGTCTAGTGAGAACGGCGTGGACTACGTGATCATGGGCATGCCGCACAGGTGCCTGCTGCAGCCGGGCGCTCGCCTGGTCCGCAGTCGCCCCCCGCTCCCGAGGGACCATTGCCACAGTGTCCCCTTCACTGCGGTCACTGTCATGCCCAAGGCCACAGGTGGTTTCAGACAGGCATCTTAGCCTTGTGTTGAACCCGAATGCCCTTGTTGGGGTCCCAGCAGAGGGAGGCTAACCCGGAGGGATGGCTGCTCGGTGACGTGCGCAGAGACGTTTCCACCTTCCTCCTGCCTCCCCTTCGCCTTGGTGTCGGGCAGGCGGAGGCTGGGTGTCGCACAGTGGCTTTGGTCTCAGCTCCTCTCAGGCAGCAAAGCGAGCTGCTTTCTGTCCCTCGGGGTGTGGGGCGGGGGTTGCCTGGGACACCGCTACAACCCGGCTCACCCCCATGTGTCCCAGGGGGAGGCTGAACGTGCTCGCCAATGTCATCAGGAAGGAGCTGGAGCAGATTTTCTGTCAGTTCGATTCCAAGCTAGAGGCAGCTGATGAGGTGAGGCGCCTGATTTCCTTTAGAAGCTTCTCACGAAGCCCCAGCCCATATGAGAACGCTGGCTCCACCGGCTTCTTGGGAAAGACAGCAGGGCTAAGGTCTTCGTACCATTCACAAAGCAGGTGGCCAGCGGCCGACTTAGAGAAAAGAGGGCCGGCCACGAGGTCAGAGGGCCGGCCCTGTGTCCTGAGTGGGAGCCATCCTGGGCAGAGTTTTCCCATCCTTCCAGGGATGGCGTACTGGGAGGAGAAGTGACCTACAGTACTGTCATGTGCTGCCCAGGATCGAGCCTCGCCGTTTGTCCTGCAGGGCTCTGGGGACGTGAAGTACCACCTGGGCATGTACCACCGGCGGATCAACCGTGTGACCGACAGGAACATCACCCTGTCGCTGGTGGCGAACCCTTCCCACCTCGAGGCTGCCGACCCCGTGGTGATGGGCAAGACAAAAGCCGAGCAGTTTTACTGCGGGGACACCGAGGGGAAGAAGGTAAGGCCATAGGGGCCGCCGGCCGGTCCAGGATGGTGCGCAGCCCCGGGCACGTCTCAGACATCACGCTTCTGGATGAGGCGGTTTTGTGCCCGGACCTGGAAAGAGTAGCAGTCGTGGCATCCCACCTATGGGCCTGCGTTCCCCTGATGGTGACAGCAGAGCTTGGCCGCACCTGTCTGCTTCCCTGTCTTGCAGAATGTCCCCGTGGACAGAGGTGTTTGCACTGAGCAGGAGGGCAAGGCTGCGCAGTGTGGGTGTCTGTGGGTGCAGAAGGGGCCGTGCCGATGCTGGGTGGCGCCCTGTGCAGACAGCTTTTCCAGGTGTCTGTGTGGACGCTGGACGCTGCTGGGCCAGCCCATCGTGCACAGAAGCCCCGATGGATTGTGATTGTCGGTCCTGGTTTGATCTCAAGGCAGAAGTCTGCTTGTGACAAATCGTGTAGTTCTTAACTGCCTCACCACCTCAGCCTCTCAGGCAGCAAAAACAAGTGTTTATGAGTGACGGGCGTACGTTCTGGGGAGGGTGCACCGTACCGCTTCAGGCGTCTCGCTCTTTCTAGAAAGTGGGACCCCTGTGAGGAGGCAGGAGAGCACATGGTGTGGGTAAGCTGAGGAGGGGCCGTAGCAGGGGTGGGAGTGGGGGTGCTGTGTGCTAGGTTCGGAAGCGGAATCAAAGGCAGCACCTGTGAACCACCCAGTGAAGAACTAGCGGGTGGGGAGGTGGGAAGGAAGGAAGGAACGTTCTCTGGAGATGGCAGATATGGGTGACGATGGAGGTGGGGCCGAGCGCTGCCCCACAGGTGCCCTGAAGGGTCAGACGTTTTAGAGGTGGAACCAATGTCAGCCTCCGGTTCTAGTTTGAAACACCGAGAGTCTATTAGTTTTGTGCGTGGAGGATGAGGAGAGAGGTTGCCATCAGAGGTGATGGAGTCTGGAGCGGTGTGGCCTTGGGAACAGGAAGTGGTGCACGCATGGATGGACATCCACCCTAGACTCGTGTGGCCTGTTGGGAGGATGTCGGGCTTGGGGGCCTGGACGGGGCCACAGAAACTACAAGGAGGCAGAAGGCACTTCCGTTCACTCCCCGGGGCAACCGATGACACAGGGCGGGAGGGTTGGGGAGACTGGAGTCGCTGACCATTGCCTCCAGCATTTCTGCTGTCCTTGATGGGACATTCAGGGCCAGGGAGGGGAACAAGATTGCAAAAAGCTTTGTGTGATGTCGGAACTCATAAATTACAGAAAAAAGGCACTCAGGCAGCGCTCACTCATTCTGGGAATGCTGGAAACGTTGTGAAAAGGAATAAGATAAGTCTTCAGATGATCGCACCAGTGGTCCTGGGGGGGCATACAGAACGGGGGGGGGGCTGCTTAGCCCTGTGTGGTCGCAGGCACAGGGCGTGTGCCCTGTTGGGGCAGCGGGCCAGTGTCTCATTGTGGGAGGATTTGTGAGTGGGGGAGGTGGCGGCGGCGCAGGCGGGGACTCTCTCGGAACTGGAAGTATCGCAGTTACGCTCTGGGCAGAGATTTGGAAATACCTGTGCGCATCGCCCTGGAAGTGCCGCTGTCCCCGTCAGCAGCGACACAACAGACATTGCTCTTCAGTACCATCCGTCCCCTGCCCTGGGGCAGGCGCCAGGCTCCTGAGGGAAACGTCATTGGGGGGCTGAGCTCCGTGCCCCATCTGGGCAGTGTGAGCATTGAAGGACGACCCACACGTGGGGGTCCAAGTAAATAAAAGGTGGGCAGGGGGCTCTTGCAAAACACCAGTCAGTAGCCGTAGGCGTAGCACCTGGCGGCAGCCCCAGGCACCACTGAGGGGCAGGAGACAGAGGCTGGCCTCACAGTCCCACCACTTTCTCGTTACCGAGGAGAAATGGTGAATTTAAGGGGGAGAGAGAGAGAGAGAGAGACGGCTGCCTGTCCAGGTGATCAGAGCAGACCTCCCCGGCATGGGCATCTCCTGGCGTGACATGCACCCTTCCTGAGCCTGGTCACAAAGGACTGTCAGGACGTGAGACCCGTCTGGAATGTGAAGATGGGTGAGGCGTCGGAGGAGCCAAAAGGGCTGGGGGCTGGGCCAGCACTGCCTTCCCAGGGTCCTACATCAGGGCGGTGAGCAGCCGCTGCAGCAGATGAGGAGTGGGCACGCAGTGCTGCTCTCATCGGGCTGGGAGGGCCCCCTGCCACTTGCTTTCGAAGTTTGAAATTATCTCAAACAATACTTTTTGAAAAGCAGCTTGTGACTTACTCTCCAGTGTGCTGTGTGGTGGTGGTGGTCTGGGCCGTGTTAGATTTGGGACTTCCTTGTGTGTCTGCAGGTCATGTCCATCCTCCTGCATGGGGACGCGGCGTTTGCCGGCCAGGGCATCGTGTACGAGACCTTCCACCTGAGTGACCTGCCATCCTACACGACTCACGGCACCGTGCATGTCGTTGTCAACAACCAGGTAACCCAGTCGCTGGTCGGCGTCTGGTCACACTCCCTCCCGAGGGCTCTGCTCCCCAGCCTTACTTAGAATGACAGCTCGTGGTTCCTGAGAATAAAATACGCTATTACAAAAAATGTGCATGACAGAAAACTTTCTGAAAGTGGGGAGATTTTAATTACCCTTTTTAAGATAGTGATATTTTAAAGTACTTTTTCTAGGCCTGCAAGCATATAGATGGCTATTCGTTTTTAAGAGACGGGTTCTGTATACCCCGTTTTATATCCATTTCTTATTTACCACATTATTTTCTCATGTCATTGTATACTCGTAAAGTAATTTTAATGGAAATATCCATTATAGGTTGTTTCATAAAATACACATTGCCATGTTGTTAGACTTTTAGGTCTCATTTTTCACTTTTAAATAATGCTGAGATGAACATTCTTATACGTAAAATACCTCTGCCCAGCTCTGATCCATGTCACTGTTATGTATCTGTTGTTCCCTCCGCCAGCCATATCCAAGGGTGCATTTCACCAATTGGTGTGAATTTGTGTCTAATAAATGTGGTTTACACTGCATCTCCCTGGATGCCAAAGACAGTGGGTGTCTTTCCTGGCATACCAGCTGTCTGTGTATCATTGGTGAAGAGATTGGTCAGTGTTTTGCATATGGAGGGCGGTATTTGTTTTATTATTAACATTTGAGAGTTCTTGATTGCTTCTGGATGTAAGTCCCTTGTCAGAGATGGGTTTTGCAAAGATTTTCTCCCAGTGTGTGGTTTATCTTCATTCTTTTACCAGTCTCTTCACAGAACAAAAGTTTTTATGTTGATGAAGTCCAATGTATGAATTTTTTATTTTATGGATCGTGTTTTTGGTGTCAGATCTAAGAAAACTTTGCCTTTCCAAGGTCACAAAGATTTTTCCCCCCATCTTCTAGAAGTTTCTTTATTTTGTGTTTCATATTTAAGTCTATGCTATAGTTGGGTAGTTGGAGTTTTGAGGTTCTTTTTCTCGCTTATAGATCTCCATTTGTTCCAGTATAATTTGTTGAAAGGATTTTTTTGTTTTTGAAAATTAATTGACCATGTATATGTGGGTCTGTTCTGATTCTCTGTTCTGTTCCGTTGATCTAATTGTCTGCACACTGTCTTGATTACTGTCGCTTTATTGTCAGTCTTAAAATCAAGTTGTGTGAGTTCTCCAACTTTGTTACTTTTCAAAATTGTTTTGGCTCTTCTAGATTGTTTGCTTTTCATATAAACTTCAGAATCAGCTTGTCCATTTCAACAAAAAAATTCTGCTAGTGTTTGGATTAAAAGTATGCAGAATGAATATATCGGTTTGGGAAGAATCACAGTCTTAACAATATTGAGCCTTCTAATCTGAGAACACTGTAAATCTCTCCATTACTTAGATTTTCTTTGTTTCTCTCTCAGGTATTTTGTAGTTTTCAGTATACAGATCCTGAACATGTTTTGTTAGATTTATACCTAAATATTTTATTAATTTGGAGCTATTATAAATGGAATTATTTATAATTTCCAGTTGCTGCTAGGATATAGAAATAGAATTTAGTTTTATATTTTGTACAGTTTATTTGTGTATCCCACAACCTTAACTAAACTCACAGTTAGTGGTTTTTTGCAAATTCTTTGGAATTTTCTATGTAGACAATCATGTGGTTGCAATTTATTTCTTCTTTTCCAGTCCATAAATATATATGCCTTATATTTATTTTTCATACTTTATTGCACTGGCTGGAACCTCAACACAGTGTTGAAATGGGTGAGAGTGCAGGTCCCTTGTCCCACCCAGTTTTAAGAAGGAAGCAGTCAGTCTTCAGTCCAATGTGATAAGTATGATGCTAGCGGTAGGTTTTCTGTAGATGTCCTTAACAGGCTTCTGTTCCTAATTTGTGGACAGTGTTTATCATGAGTGAAGTTTGTTTTTTGTCACATACTTTTCCACATCTATTGAGATTATCGTATGGTTTGCTAATGGTGAATTCCATTCATTGATTTTTTTGTTTTTTTATTAAAGTTCATTGGGGTGACAATTGTTAGTAAAGTTACATAGATTTCAGGTGTACAATTCTGTAATACATCATCTGTATATCACATTGTGTGTTCACCACCCAGAGTCAGTTCCTTTCATTGATTTTTGAATGTGGAATTCTTGTGCCAATGTTCATGAGGGATGTTGGTCTATAGTTTTCTTGTAATGTCTCTGTGGTTTTATTTTCAGGGTAATGCTAGCCTCATAAGTTGGAAAGAGTTCCTTCTTTTGTTTTCTGGAAAAGTTTCTGTAGAATTGATATTTACTCTGTAAGCGTTTAGTAGAATTTGCCAATAAAAGACTTTTGGGCCTAGAGTTTTCTTTAGGGGAAAGTTATTTTTTTCCTTTGTCTTTAGTTTTCAGAAGTTGAACTGTGTATCTTTTGGCATGGATTTCTTTGGATTTATCCTGTTGGGGGTTTGCTTAGCTTTTTCTTTTCTTTTTTTTTTTTTAATTCCTGTGTTTTCCTCTAAGTTTTATCATTTTAGTTCTTACATCTGTGATCTGTGATCTATTTTGAGTTAACTTTTGTGTGTGACACAAGGAAGGGGCCCAGCTTCTTTCTTCTGGGTATGGATTCCAGTTGTTCCTACATCATTTGTGGGAAAACCTATCTTTCCCCACTGAATTCACTTGAGATCATTCAGTTTCTTGAATATGTAGCTTCGTATCTTGACAAATTTGGCAAATTTTCAAACATTCTTTCCTTCGTTTTTTTCTTTTTTTTAACCACCTTCACCCTTTTCACCCAACCCAACCCCTCTGGCAACCACCAATCTGTTCTCTGTATCTGAGTTCAGGTTTTATTTTGTTTTGTTTAGATTCCCCATGTAAATGAGATCATACAGTGTTTGTCTTTCTCAGTCTGACTTATCTCCTTTAGCATAATGCCCTCTATCCTATCCACATTGTCACAAATGGTAAGATTTTATTCTTTTTTTATGGTCGAGTAGTCTTCCATTGTGTGTGTGTGTATATATACGTGTGTGTGTGTATATATATATATATATATATATATATATATATATATACATACACACATACATACATACATACATACACATACCACCTCTTCTTTATCCAGTCGTCTTTTGATGGGCACTTAGGTTGCTTCCATATCTTGCCTATTGTAAATAATGCTGCAGTAAACAGGGGTGCATATATCTTTTCAAATTAGTGTTTTCAGTTTCTTCAGATAAATACCCAGAAGTGGGATTGCTGGATCCTATGGTAGTTCTATTTTTAGTTTTTTGAGGAACCTCCATACTGTTTTCCATAGTGGCTGCACCAATCTGCATTCCCACCAACAGTGCACGAGGGTTCCCTTTTCTCCACATCCTCGCCAACACTTGTTGTTTGTTGTTTTATTGATGATAGCCATTCTGACAGGTGTGAGGTGGTATCTCATTGTAGTTTCTATTTGCATTTCTCTGATGATTAGCGATGTTGAGCATTTTTTCATGTCTGTTGTCCTCTCTGGAGAAATGTCTATTCGTGTCCTCTGCCCATTTTTAAATCAGATTGTTTTTTACCTATTGAATTGTGTGAGTTCTTTACATATTTTGGGTATTAATCCCTTATAAGATAAATGATTTGCAAATATCTTCTATTCAGCAGGCTGTCTTGTCATTTTGCTAATGGTTTCCTTTGCTGTGCAGAAGCTTCCTAATTTGATGGAGTCCCACTTGTTTATTTTTACCTTTTGTTACCTTTGCTTTTGGTGTCAAGGAGCCAAAAAGCAAAGGAGGTTTACGGTTTTAAGTCTCATGTCCAAGTCTTTAATGCTTTTTGAGTTTGTGTTTGGTGTAAGATTGGGGTCCTGTTTCATTCCTTTGCATGAGGCTGTCCAGTTCTCCCAGCACCATTTATGGACATTGTTCCTTTCCCCATTGTGTGTTCTTGGCTTCTTTGTTGTAAATTAATTGACCATGTAAGTGAGGGTTTATTTCTGGGCTAACTTGTGTTCTGACCAATGTGTTTGTCAGGACCACTCTGTTTTGGAGTAAACAAAGAATCCTCAGACTTCTGTAAGAACTGCAGTTTGAGAATGTCTCTACTCTCTCAGCTGCTTCTGCCACCACTGGTCATGACGCGGTGAGGAGCCCATGGGTCTGTAGCAGGAAAGGAAGCCGCTGCTTTGCTTGTTCGTCTCTAAGAACATATCTAGGATTCGTCTTTCTAAGGTTCTCTCCTAAGGAAGCCATCAGAGGCTAAAGATTTTTGTATGTGTGTCAAAACCATAGTTATACTGCTACGAAATTAGGAAATAAGCTATATGTCCAATATTAGAGGAGTTTTTGCATAAATTTTGGCCCAGCCGTAGGAAGCAACAGTATATAATCATTAAAATATTTACTCTCCTGGGGAAATAGTCCCAGTATTGGTGACTGGGAATCCAGGGCACTGACATGCTCCTGGGAGGAGTGTCTGTGGCACAGGCACTTTGAAGAACAGTTTGATGGTATTCAGAGAAGTCTACGATGCTCGTGCCCACCCTATGGCTTAGTTTTCCCTTTGTAGGAGCACAGTCGTCCCCTTTATCCATGGTTTTGCTTTCCTCAGTTTCAGTTACCCGTGGTCAACCACGGTTCAAAAATACTAAGTGGAAAATTCCAGAAATAAACAATTCGTAAGTTTCAAATGGTGCGCTCTTTGAGTAGTGTGATGAACCCGTCCATCCTGCCCAGAACGTGAAACAGCCTTTTGTGGTAGACAGTCACTCAGGAGCCTTCTAGGTTATCAGGTCAGTTTGCAGACAGACCACATTCATGTAACTTGTATTATAGCATATTGTTACAATTGTCCTATGTTATTATTATTGTTAATCTCTTATGGTGCTTAATTTATAAATTAGACTTTATAATAGGTCTGTATGTACAGGAAAAACAGTATAGATAGGGTTCGGTACTGTTCTAAGTTTCAGGCATCTTTGGGGGTCTTAGACCACAGTCCCTATAGATAAGGGGTGCACCTGTATACTGCAAATAAACCCAGTGTTTGCTGGAGAAAACTTGTGTCAGAAGGTGTACAGTGACAGTGCATTAACCACCAGCTGGAAACAACTAAATGCACCAACAGGAGAATGAGTAACTGCGGTGGTGCCTGCTGTTAGTACTTCAGCTCCACTACTGAGCTCCACCTCAGGAAGCAGAGGTCGTGTTTCCACCTGCACGATCCATAAAAACAAACGTTGAACAGAAAGCAAGTTGCAAAGGATTTGTATAGCATAATAGGGTAATACCACACATAAGGTACATAGACTGTATATCTTCATGGTTTAAAAGACGTGGAAATACTCTTCAAAAGTGTCACTACCATGAAAAACCGAGAAAGGCAGGGGACGCTTCCACATTAAAGGAGAACAGAGAGAGGTGACAGCAGATGCCAGGTGATAGGCTGGATTGAATGCTGGACCGAGGGAAGAAAGACTGGACAGCATTAGGACATCACTGGGACAGTTGATGGAATATGCACAGACTGTGTGTCAGATGACAGGGTTCTATAATAGTAATCCCTAGGGCTGAGAACTGCTCTCTGACTTGTTTTGGGAAATAGGGACGGTCTGCAACTTACCCTCAGGAAAAGTGTGTGTGTAGGTGTGTAGTGGAAAGAGCATGAATAATAAAAGGGACAAAGTGGAAACAACTGGTGAGTCTGAGGAAAGATTCTGAGGGGGGTTTTGTATTCTTTAAACTTTTTCATAAGTCTGAAATTATAGCAAAATGTTAAAGTCACCAACAAGCTTGAGAAGATACTACGAATTGTTTAGAGACATATGAAATACACATAACAACACGGGGAAATGATGCCCTCCTTTCAGGGCCAGCTGGCGCAGAAATGTGTTATTTCATTCTAAGGAATAGGAAAGGTTCTGAAAGTAGGATTTGTTCCTGTTGGGTTATGAGTTCCTGGGTGGTCATTATACTACTATCATACTTTCTGTATGCATGAAATATTTCATAACAATGGTGTTTAGATGCATGTTATAAAATTATAAATATATAATTAATTTTCAGTACATATAAGTGGTGAGGAGAATTACACTCATAATGTTACATGAACAAGGTGCAGAATTACAGACAGTAGGGTCTGAGATTTTAAATATATGTTGCATGTGAAGAAAATCCTCTAGAAAGGAAACCATCAAAATATTTACACTATAGCTGGTGGGAGTATAGGTAACTTTAATTTTTTTATACTATCTGTTTTCAGAACTCTATGTTGAACATGTATGAATTTTGTTATCAGAATAGGAAAAAATAAACAATTAAAACAAAACCCTAAATAGCCCTTTGGGGACTTGCTCAGAGTAGGCCAGGTACCCTGCCAGCCCTTAGCCCCGCCTTCATCCCTGGCCATGCACAGTCCCACCCTTGTCTCTGCTCTGGTCACTCTCCTGTCCTGCCTGCCCCTTCCCTGCACAGACCCCACCTGCCCTTGGCTCCGCCCTGACTTCTGGCCCCCACTTGCCCTCCAATCCCATGCCCAGCAGCGTGCCCCATACCCCCTGGCCAGTCTGTGTGTCCCTTGCAGATCGGCTTCACCACAGACCCGCGCATGGCTCGCTCCTCGCCCTACCCCACCGACGTTGCCCGCGTGGTGAATGCCCCCATTTTTCACGTGAACTCGGACGACCCCGAGGCCGTCATGTACGTGTGCAAGGTGGCTGCTGAATGGAGGAATACCTTCCACAAGGACGTGGTGGTGGACCTGGTGAGTGCCTCTGGCCCCCGTCGTGGAGAGGGCTCCGGGCGGCCTGGCCTGGGGTCACCTGCAGCCCCTCCCAAGAGCTTCTGGGTCTCCGGCCTGGAAATGAGCTGAGCCGTGGAAGAAGGTAGTTGGGGTCCCGTCCCGGCATATTCCCAGTTCACTCTCGTTTTAGCTCATGTGACAGAGCAACTGGAGTGTGTGAAGGAGAGAGAGGACCCTAATTCTATAGGAGGTAGACGCAGGCATCCCGTGGCCCCTGACGCTGGCGTCCCGGGTTATCCATCCCCAGGTGTGTTACCGGCGCAACGGCCACAACGAGATGGACGAGCCCATGTTCACGCAGCCGCTCATGTACAAGCAGATCCGTAAGCAGAAGCCGGTGCTGCAGAAGTATGCGGAGCTGCTGGTGTCGCAGGGCGTCGTCAACCAGCCGGAGTACGAGGTGCGTGCGCCCGCCCCGCCGGCTCTGCGAAGTGCGGCGGAGGAGCAGGCACTGGGCCAGTGTTCGCGCTGGCAGAGCTGCTCCTAGTCCAAGTGCGACCGTGAGACGTACTTAACAAATCACAGCATTTCGCTGCGTAACATCTCGGAGCGTGCAGGCGCCCGAGGAGTTCCACGGAAGTGGTGGGACCCGAGCACGGTGGCCGTGGCACACGCTTTCTAGCTGACAGCCCAGTCAGTGTGCGGGTTGAGGGCCGGCTGCAGGTCCAGCGAGGTAGGGGGCCTGGTGTGTCTGGTCAGTTCTGCTTGGTGACAACCAGTGGGAGAGCGCTGCGTGGCAGGTGTGGGGACGAGGCAATGCTGGAGGGGGCGCTGCGGCTCCGCCCTGGAAGAAAGTAGGCGGAGCAGATACGTGGCAGATGTGGAGAAGGAACTGTGGGGTGGACCGCCTCGGATCTCAGGGGCTGTGCGGGGCGGGGCGGGGCCCTGTGCGAGCGCCCCTGATGGCTGTGCTGCGCCCGCCAACCAGGAGGAGATCTCCAAGTATGACAAGATCTGCGAGGAGGCCTTCGCCAGATCCAAGGACGAGAAGATCCTGCACATCAAGCACTGGCTGGACTCCCCCTGGCCTGGTGAGTGAGGGGCGTCACCGACGAATCCCTCCCCCCACCCCTTCAGCCCTGTGGGCCCAGGAATCAGACCCCTGACTGCCGCTCTCATGGGAGTGTGACGCAGGCCCACGGGGCGTTTCTGGAACAGTGTGGCAGTGTGTCAGCTTGTCCCTCCGGTCCTAGGCTTCTTCACCTTGGATGGGCAGCCCAGGAGCATGTCCTGCCCCTCCACGGGCCTGACAGAGGATGTCCTGATGCATATTGGGAACGTAGCCAGCTCCGTGCCTGTGGAGAACTTCACCATTCATGGAGGTGAGGAGGCCACCCTAACCTTTGGAAGCTCTCTCCAGCAGGGGCCCTGTCCCCACCCACCACCACCTCCCGCGGTGTCCAAGATGGGCTGGTTGAATTTGGGAAGCTCTCTCCTCCCCTCACCCCTGCCCAGTGTGGTGCTCACTAGCCGCAGTGGAGGAAAGGATGGGTTGTCAGTCACAGCTGCCCCCTTCCCCACTCTCCCCGCAAGGCTTGCTCTTGTCACGAGAGGCAGGGCGGCTGTGAGCACCCTGTGTGTCTCTGCAGGGCTGAGCCGCATCTTGAAAACCCGCGGGGAGATGGTGAAGAACAGGACCGTGGACTGGGCTCTGGCGGAGTACATGGCTTTCGGCTCGCTCCTGAAGGAGGGCATCCATATCCGGCTAAGCGGCCAGGACGTGGAGCGGGGCACTTTCAGGTAGGGCGCGCGGGGCCCTCCAGAGCGCGGGAGACAAGCGCGGGGCTCTGGTGCTTCTCTCCCAGGGCACCTGTGTCAGGTGGCCGTCTCAGGCCCCAAGCACGCTACCCTGCTCTGACCTGGATGCTTCTGCCACGAGCTGGGCTTTGTGGCTCTGCGGCCACTGCCGCGTGTGGGGTCTGCCCCTGCCTGCTCACCGGTGCTGTCCTGCCGCAGCCACCGCCACCATGTGCTGCACGACCAGAACGTGGACAAGAAAACCTGCATCCCCATGAACCACCTGTGGCCCAACCAGGCGCCCTACACCGTGTGCAACAGCTCACTGTCTGAATACGGGGTCCTGGGTGAGCAACCAGCCCCCCCGCGATGCCCGCGCCCTTGCCCCGTCCCCACCGCCCCTCCTGACCGCCCCGTCCTGCAGGCTTTGAGCTGGGCTTCGCCATGGCCAGCCCCAACGCCCTGGTGCTCTGGGAGGCTCAGTTTGGCGACTTCCACAACACGGCCCAGTGCATCATCGACCAGTTCATCAGCCCCGGACAAGCCAAGTGGGTGCGACAGAACGGCATCGTGCTGCTGCTGCCCCACGGCATGGAGGGCATGGTGAGCCCAGCCCCCAACACCGGAAGGCAGGCGGGCAGCCCAGGCCGCCCACAGCACAGCGCGCTCTGAGAACAGGGCCGCGTGGGACCCAGGGACCCAGGAGGGGCGCTGGGCCCCGCCCTAGCCTGGAAAGGTCCCTCCTGCATGTGGGGGAGGGGACAGCTGCTAGCAGGAAAACAACTATGGTGGCTTTTGCTTAACGAGAGCAGCTGCCAGCACTTGCGAAGTTCCCCAACTGTCACTTGTGTGTCTGGTTCCAGGGCCCAGAGCATTCCTCCGCCAGGCCGGAGCGTTTCCTGCAGATGTGCAATGACGACCCAGACGTCCTGCCGGTGAGCGAGTGCAGCCCTCTGCCCCTCACAGGAACCCACAGGGCAGGGTGATGGGTCGTCTTGGGGCCTAGAGGAACATGTGCCTGTCTGTCCCCTACCTGCCCACTCCCACCTCCCGGAAGCACTTAGAATAACTGTTTTGATTCAGGCAAACGTTTCAGAGGAAAGAACTCAGAGGGCGGTGGGTTTGTCTTAGTAAAACTTGAAGAGCTGAAAGCGAACGACGCAGTCAGCTGTAAGGCAGATCAGCACTGGCTGTCCGGGGGACCTGCCTGCCCCAGGCCAGGCCAGAGTTTGCAGAGAAGTGGGACGGATGGAGCCTGAGGCCTAGGGCAGCGCCTGCACCTGCCCCTCCTGTGCTCTGCAGGGCCGCTCGCCGCAGCGCCTGACGCCCGCTGGCCTTTCCCCTCCTCGCTGCAGGACCTCAATGAAGCCAACTTCGATATAAACCAGCTGTACGACTGCAACTGGGTGGTTGTCAACTGCTCCACGCCTGGCAACTTCTTCCATGTGCTGCGTCGCCAGATTCTCCTGCCCTTCCGGAAGCCAGTCAGTGGGGGTATCCCTGCTCAGAGACACTTGGCCAGAGCAGCTCAGGGCCCCAGCACAGTGGGAGGACGTACATATGAGCGGGTGGTCGTAGGTGGTGCACTGAGCTTGGAAGAGAGCTGTACCCAACAGGGGCCACGGGAGCAGAGGGTCCCCAGGAAGTGGGTTCCTGAGCAGGGTGTTGAAGGATGAGTAGGAGAGTGTGTGAAGGGTCTGGGGTGGGAGCGCCCCCTGCAGCTGCAGGTCAAAGTGCAAGTGCACATGGGCCCACAGGACAATTGCCAAGAGGCTCCGGGGCTCTTCCCTGGGTCCAGGGCAGGGGTATCCCGGGCTCAGAGCAGGCTGGGACGGGCCCTGGAGGAGTGGACGCCTGGCTAGGCAAGGCCTAGCCTCTCAGAGCAGGGCACAGGTGGACCCGGGGAAACAGCACCGCCCATTACCCCGTCTTTCCACCTCTGACCTATGGCTCTTCCTGACCGCAGAACTGGGAGGGCAGCACCAGGTGCCCCGTCCTGAGGCGAGGCCTAGGCAGCCCCTTGCTGGCGACCCTCCTGGAATCATTAGGACCTGGTCCACCATGAGTCTGTGGTTCTGTGTTTCAGTTAATCATCTTCACCCCCAAGTCCCTGCTGCGGCACCCTGAGGCCAGGACCAGCTTCGATGAGATGCTTCCAGGTAGGTGAGGGTTGGGCATTTTGGGGGTCTTGGCTGCTGCTCAGTGGGGCTTTGGGGCTCATACTTGTCCACTTGCCACATTTTTGGTCATTGGGTAAAGACTGGAATACAGGAGTGCAGACATCAGAGCTTGCGTGCGAGTTGGTGACAAGATGTGTCTCATGTCTGTGGGTCTTTGCCTGGGGGTGCCCCCAGGACTGCTATAGGGGGAGCGAAATGAATCTGAGCTTAGAGTTTCCCCTACCGCATGGGCGCTGCTGGCAGCAGCTCACCACCAGGGCCAGGAAAGGCACTGGGTGAGTAGGACCCGGGAGTACCACGCTGCTCACCTGTGTGAGGCGAGGCCCACAACCCTGAGATGGCCACCTGGTCAGTGGACAGGCAGCTGACACAGCGGGAGCAGCCCGCACATCCCCCGGCTCGTGGGGCTAGGGGAGCCCACTTCCTTCCTCCAGCCATTGAGCCCCCTTTAGTCTTTGGTCAAGGTGAACTCTTGTTGTTTTGTCAACTTTTTTATTATTATGGTGAAATACACGTAAGATAAACTGTACCATCTTAACCATGTTTAGGGGTGCATTTCAATGGCATTAGGTACATTCATAAAGTTCTGCAACCATCATCTCCAGAACTTTCTCATCATCCCTGGCCCCTGGCACCACATCTACTGTCTGTCTCTGAATTGACTCCTGCAGGAGCTTCCTGTACGAGGACGCACAGGATTTGTCCGTCTGTGACGGGCTTATGTCAACTCAGCACAATGTCCCGCGGTCCATGCTTGCTGTAGCCTGGGTCAGAGTCTCCTTCCTTTCTAAGGCTGAATAATAATCTGTGGTGTGTTTATCCATCTGTCAGTGGGCACTTGGGTTGTTCCACATGTTGGCTACTGTGAGTCATGCTGCTGTGCACACGGTGTGCAAATGTCTCTTGGAGACCCTGCTTTCAGTTCTTTTGCGTAAATACCAGGAAGTGGGATTGCTGGGTCATAAGGTCATTCTATTTTTAATTGTTTGAGGAACTTCCATACTGTTTCCCACAGCAGCTGCATTAGTTTAAATTCCCAACCATACACACAGTTCCCATTTCTCCGCGTCCTGGCCAGCACACGTTGTTTTCTGTTTGTTTTGTTTTTTTCCCCTTCCACCTATCCCCCTCCCCCCTCCGGTTCAAGCTGTTGTTTCTCAGTCTAGTTGTGTAAGACACAGCTCCCTGGCCCATGCTGGTATTTTGAGCCTTGCGCTCCCCCCAGCTGAGGCAGTCAGTCACCAGTTGTCGGTCGGCCGCTCATGGCAGCTCTCGCCGGCTGCTGGCTGCCGGCCGCTCGCTGTGGCTGCCGGCCACACACGGCAGTACACAGCAGCCCATGGCAGCTCACACCAACCTCCGGCTGCTCACCGCAGCCCAACTCCAGGGAGAACCATTGTTCACAGTCTTAGCTGTACAGGGCGCAGCTCACTGGCCCGAGTGGGAATGGAAACAGCGACCTCGGCATTAGGACCCGGGGGCTCCAACCACCTGGTGGGCTGGCCCTACTTTTTTTTTTTTTTTTTTTTTTTTTTTTTAGTAATAGCACTCCTAATGGTCAGGAAGTAGTGTCTCACTGGTTTTGAATTGCGTTTCCCTGGTGATTAGTGTCATTAAGCACCTTTTTGTGTGCTTGTTGGCTATTTGCATACAAATAGACGTTTCCTTATTTGGAAAATGTGTATTCAAGTCCTTTGCCCATTTTTTCTTTTTTTTTTTTTAAGATTTTTATTGGGGAAGGGGAACAGGATTCTATTGGAGAACTGTGTACTTCTAGGACTTTTTCCTAGTCAATTTGTTGTCCTTTCAGTCTTAGTTGTGCGCAGCTCAGCTCCAGGTCCAGTTGCCATTGTTAGTTGCAGGGGGCACAGCCCACCATCCCTTGCAGGAGTCGAGGAGTTGAACCAGCAACCTTGTGATTGAGAGCCCACGCTCCAGCCAACTGAGCCATCTGGCACTGGCCCATGTGAGAATCGAACCGGCAGTCTTTGGCGTTAGGAGCACGGAGCTCCAACCGCCTGAGCCACCAGGCCAGCCCCTTTGCCCATTTTTTAATCTCATTTTGTTGTGTTGCGTTTTAGGAGTTCTCTCTAAGTGCTGAATAATAATGCTTTGTCAGATACATGACTTGCAACTATTTTCCCTCATTCTGTGTGTTGTCTTTGGATAGACAAAATTTTTAAATTTTCATAAAGTCAAATTTGTAGTTTATATTTTCTTTTGATATCTTTGCCTTGTGTCATATCCAAGAAGGCATTGCCAAATCCAGTGTCTTGAAACGTTTGCCCCATGTTTTCTTCTAAGAATTTTATAATTTTAGCTCACATGTTTAAATCTTTAATCCATTTGGAGTTAATTTTTGTATGTGGTGTAAGGGTCCAGCTTCATTTGCATGCAGATAATCCAGTTTTCCCAGCACCATTTGTTGAAAAGACTGCCCTTTTCCCATTGAATGGTCTTGTCAGAAATCATTTGACCATGTATGTGAGTGTTTATTCCTGGGCCCGAGTCTATTCCCTGGTCTATATGTCACATAGGTCTCTTTTTATGCCACGGCCACACTGTTTTGAGGACTGTAGCTTTGTAGTAGTTTTTGAAATCAGGCAGTGTTGAATCCTCCAGTTTTGTTTTTCTTTTTCAAGATACTTTTGGCTATTTGTGGTTCTTTGAGAGTCCATGAATTTTACGATGGATTTTTCCATTTCTGCCAAAAAAGGAGATTTTGATAGGGATTGCACTGAGTCTAGATCACTTTGGGCGGTGTTAACATCATAACAGTATTAAGTCTTCCAGTCATTGAACACAGGTGTTTTTCCATTTATTGGTGTCATCTTTAATTTGAGCAATATTTTATAGTTTTTAGTGTACAAATCTTTCACCTTCTTGACTAAGTTTATTCCTAAATGTTTTGTTCTTTTTGATGCTGTTATAAATGGGATACTTTTCTTAATTTCCTTTTTGGAATATTCATTGTTAGTATGTAGAAGTGCAACTAAGTTCTGAGCATTGATTTTCTATTCTGCGACTTTGCTGAATTTGTTTATTCTAACGTGGTTTGTTTGTTTGTTTTGTAGAATCTTTAGGGTTTCCTGCATATGATATAGTATCAGAGTTTTACTTCTTCCTTTTCAATGTGGGTGCCTTTTATTTCCTTTCCGTGCCTGACTGCACTGGCAGGACCTCCAGTGCTGTGCTGAATAGCAGTGGTGAGAGCGGGCGTCCTTGCCTTGTTCCTGATCTTCCAGGAAAAGCGTTCGGTCTTCCACCACTGAGTCTGATGCTCACTGTGTGTTTTTCACATCTGGCCTTTCCCGTATGAGGCAGTTTCCTTCTCATCCTAGTGTGTCACGTGTCGTGTGCGTATCACTAAGAGAGCCCCTCATTTTGGATGCAGCTTCCTGAAGGCGGCCTTGCTCCCGCAGGCACGGCCCTGGCCATGAGCTTCTGGACATTTGCTGCGGCTGTGGGAGTTTCGGTGTCTGTGAACTCCTAGGCAGTCCAAGCAGTGGTCACGGCATGCTTTCCCAGCTGTGGCTGCCCCGAAGTCTGAGACGGGCTGTTCTCAGCATGAAGTAGTGTCACTTCCCATTCTTGGCTGGCTGTCCCCACAGGGCCTGTTACTTACGATGTCATACCCAGGGTTCTCAGTCTGGACAATTCAAGGGCATCAGAGGCTGCTGGGAGGGGGGTCACCTTGGACCCGTAGACCGGTGTGCTCTGGCATTGGCCTGCGGCACAGCCCTGCCGTGTGGGCGCTCGCTCGAGCACAGCAGCAGTGGGAGGCCCTAGGAATGCTCAGCCAAGCCTGTGGGGATTCTCACAGGGACCCACTTCCAGCGGGTGATCCCAGAAGATGGCCCTGCATCCCAGAACCCAGAAAACGTCAAGAGACTTCTCTTCTGCACCGGCAAGGTGTACTATGACCTCACCCGAGAACGCAAAACGCGGGACATGGTAGAGCAGGTGGCCATCACCAGGATCGAGCAGGTGAGGGCCAGCAGCGCGGTCCCTGGGCTCTCTCCTGGGGTGCTGGCCACCCTGAGCACTGTCTCCTGACGGCGCCCCCCCCCCTCCCCAGCTGTCGCCGTTTCCCTTCGACCTGCTGCTGCAAGAGGTGCAGAAGTACCCCAATGCCGAGCTGGCCTGGTGCCAGGAGGAGCACAAGAACCAAGGCTATTATGACTACGTGAAGCCCCGGCTGCGGACAACCATCAACCGCGCCAAGCCCGTGTGGTAGGTCGCGGGCCACAGGTGGTGGGCAGCCTGCGGGACCCCTCGCTGGCCTTGGCTGACCGCTCCCTGTCACCCCTCAGGTATGCTGGTCGGGACCCTGCAGCGGCTCCAGCCACCGGGAACAAGAAGACCCACCTGACGGAGCTGCAGCGTCTGCTGGACATGGCCTTTGACCTGGAAGCCTTCAAGAACTTCTCGTAGATGCTGCCGGCCGCTTAGGTCGCTGCCTCCATGTCCACTGCCCTCGCTTCTCTACTAAAGAATAGTGCCTCAGCGCTGCCCTCACCCCTGCCTGCCCGCCACACACACACCGTCCTCACTCACCTGGGATTAGGCTGTGACCTCTCACGTGCTTGGCTGCCCCCCAGGCAGAAGCTGCCAGACTCTGACTTCCATCTGGTGGAGGCGTGTGGGGGGTGGGGGCCCACAGGTTTCCTGGGAGGGTCAGCTCTGCCTCAGCCCACCTTCACCCCAAGGACCTACCTGATGGGCTTATCGTCCAGCAAGGGGTCCTGCACCCCTCGGTCACCAGGGCAGAGCCTCAGTCACTGGGGAGGAGCCAGCGCCATCAGAGGCTTGTGGGGTGGGAGGGGCTGGCAGGGCCTCACTCCTCCAAGCACCGCCAGCGGCACCGCCGAGGTGGGGCTGACAGGACACGGCCTGAGCCTGCCCGGGCTCAGAGAGGGCAGGTCCGCTCTCTGCAGTGTCCCCTTCCGCCTCTCAGGAGGGTCCCAGGCCATGCGTGGGGGCCACGGGCTGTGTGGTCAGGAAGCGGCACTCGGCCCCATGGCCAGGACACAGCAGTTGGTCTGGGCCCTGCTCCCCGGTCACCTCCACCTCGGCCTGCCTTCCAGCCCACTTTCCTGTGTCCCTTCCACACAGTGGACACTGGAGCACTTGTCTCTGCTGTGCCACGGCCGGCCAGGACAGGAGAGGAGGGGCAGGCGGAGGAGCAGCCTCCCCCATCGGTCACAGGGACGTACCCAGTCTATTTATTTTGGTTAAAAGAAAAGTGAAAACGACTTTGCATTGCATTCGGCTTGCCCCATAAACTGAGTTATCTGCGGGCCTGTGTACGTGCCATCTTTCTGCTCCCTTCTCCCGGGAAGCAGCCCCTCGCTGCTCTGCCGGCCTGTCCTGCTGACCTCCTGTCGTTGATGCAGGCTGTGTGTCCGGTGTACCTTCTCAGCCTCCCTGCTCCACTGAGAAGGACTCGTCTGTGCTTGGCCTGGTGTGCCTGGTGGGTCCCCAGGACATCCGCCGTTAGTGAGCCAGCCATACCAGCAGCGCCCCACGGCCCTAGTGTCCCCTCTGAACAGGAGTCCCACTGTTTGAGCCCACAATGTCCCAGCCTTAGTCTTCTGTGGGAGGGGTCCCAGCACAGAGGGAGAGCTCAGGGAAAGAGCTAGGTGTGGACATGGGCTACCCTCCAGGAGCAGGGCCCCTGGTGGTCACTCCGTTCTCTAGGCCACACCTAGGTCCCTTGTCCTGTGTGCTCCCTGTGGCTTGTCCGAGGGTCCTCCAGTCCTGAGGGGACAGCAGCCGTGCAGGCGGAGCCTCCCGTGTAGGGCCAGGACCACACACCCTCCCTGAGTCATGTGACAGCTGTGCTTTCGGGCCAAGAGGCCAAGGTGAGGCAGACTCCTGGCGCTGTCACTACTTCCAGTGTGTGGGGTCAGGGCGGAGCCAGGCATCCTCCCGGGCAGGGGCCACAGATGGCCTGGGTCTTGCAAGGGCCTCTCCCACTCAGAGCTCTGGATCTGCCAGCCTGCCCACCTGCCAGGAGAAGGAAGGGGCTCATGGGCCCTGGGGAGCCAGGCGCCCCAGATTAGCTGTGTTCTGCTTGCGTTCTCAGCGGTCTGCTTCCTGAAACAGAAAGAGCTTGTGTGCCAAGGAGGAGGCTTCCTAGTCTAGGGGCTCCATGTGCTTAGATGTACTTGAGGGGCCCAGAGCCGTGTGCGTGTGTGGGTGTGTGCACACAAGTGTGCATGGGACGGCTGACCAGGTTCCTGGGCTCTTCTGGATATGAAGGCCCTCGCGACACCTCCCCAGCCATGAAAGCCTGGGCAGAGGTTCAACCTGCTGCTCCCAAGGGGCCAAGCCTGAGGACCTTGCAGCCCCCAGGAGTGACATGTGTGCCCCAGGAACATGCTGACCAAGGAGCCCAGGACACGGCACAGGTGACCAAGGCCTCGTCCACGGGGCACAGGGTCAAGTGTCTGCCTACTGCGATTCCATCTTAGAGGGAATTGGAGTCAGTGTCAGACTATTTCTGCCCTGAATTAGGGGAGTGAGCTCCCTGTCCCCGTCATATTCAATTGGGACTGGACTCCAGAGAAACTGGAAAACCCTCAGAGCTAGTCCTACGTCTCAGATTTCCCACCACGGCTGCCCTCGGATCTGCAGCTTGCATCCTGAAATGAGGCGCTGAGCGAGCTCCTGTTCCCCCCAGGGCCGCCCCTCCCCCACACTGACACCACCTGCATCCCTTCCCCGCCTCCCTCCCTCAGGGCCGTTTGTAATTGAGCTCCGATTGACATGTATTAGTTTCAGGTGCACAACAATAATTCAGTGTCCTATAAATTGTGAAATGATCACAGTGAGTAGTTAACGTTTGTCACCTCACACGTTTTTCCTGATAAAAGCTTTTAAGAGCCACTCTCAGCAACTTCGAAATAATGAGACAGCCTTAACTACAGTGGCCATGCTGTGCACCACACCCCAGCTCTCAAGTTACCAGTGAAGTTGGTTCCCTTATGCCCCTCCCTCCAGGCCTTCACTGGCTCTCCTTTCCTCTTCCCCACCCCCCACTAGCCTCCATCCCTGCCTGCCTGGGTCGCGCAGAGGCTGGGACAGCCAGCCTGCTCTGGCACCCTCCTCTTCCTACCCCACACCTGCTGGAGTGGGCTAGGCTGGTGGAGACCTGCCTCCCCAGCCTAGGGTCCCCCTGCCCTCCACTCTGCTCTGACCCAGGGACTGCACCGGCGGAGAAGTCTGCAGAGTAGCCCAGGCCCAGGAGACTCAGTGGCTGCCCTGACCCTGGTCACCTAAGGGAGCTCCAGGCCCTCTCCATTCATGACTTGGGGCTCAGATTTCTTGGCGGTCCTCCACTACCCTAGCCTGAAGCGTAGCCTTAAGAAGAACCTCGGGCAGCTGGTTGGCTCAATTGGTTAGAACGTGGTGCTGGTAACACCAAGGTTGCCAGGTTCAATCACCCGCATCGGCCACTGTGAGCTGCACCCCCCTTAAACAAACAAAAAGCTTTCAGAAGACTCGAGGAGGAAAATTCTATTTAACAATTTTTGCTTTCGGTATTATTTTCCCTTCCTGGTTCTTCTAAGATGTTTTTTTCTTATTTTAAATCATTTCCTTTCTGTTCAGAGAAGTGCTTTTAGCTGTTCTCTTAGGGTAGGTCTGCTGGTGACAAATGCTCTTAGCTTTCCTACATCTGAGAATGTTTTCACTGCATCTTAACTCCTCGGGGATACTTGCTGGACGCCAGTTTCTGGGCTGACAGATGTTTTCTTTCAGCACTTGAAAAACGTTGCACCCTTCCTTCTGGCTTTGGTTTCTGATGAGAAATCCTCTCATATGAATTGTTCTGCTACTTTGAACAATTTTTATTTGCTTTAGGTTTTAGAAGTTTACGATATGCCTTGGCATTGGTTTCTTTGGGTTTATCACTGGGATTTGCTCACCTTGAATCTGTAGGTTTATGCCTTCTGTCATATTTGGGACAGTTTCAGCCATTATTTGAATACTTTTTCAATTGCCCTCTTTCTCCTCTCCATGTAGGACTGGATGAACAGGATTTGACGTATCTTTTGTTCAGGTCAACAGGTCCCTGAAGCGCTGTTTTGTTTTTTTCTGTCAATTTTCTCTGTTGTTCAGGGTAATGCCTGTTGTTCTTTCTTCCAGCTCCTGATCCTCTGCCTTCTCCATTCTGCCATCGAGCCTATCCAGTAAGCTTTTAAATTTCAGTTATTACTTCTTCACTTCTAAATTTTCCATTTGCTGCTGCTTTACATCTTCTATTTATTGAGGCTTTCTATTTTTAAAACTTGTTTCAAGAGTGTTCATAATTGCTTATTGAAGCATTTTTGCAATGGCTGCTTTAAAATCTTTGTCAGATAATTCTAACATCTCTATCATCTCGGTGTTAGCATCTATTGATTGTCTTCTTAAATTTAGTTTGATATCTTCCAGTCTTCATATGACACGAGATTTTTTTATTGAAAACTGGACTTTTTAAGAATTTTGAAACTCTAGATCTCATTGAAAGCTTTTCTTTTAAATGGCTTCTTACACCACTTCAGCAGGAGATGGGAGAGCACCTTCTCATTACTGCCAGGTAGGCGTTCCCCACTGGGCCTCCAGTGACACGCTGTGGGCAGGTCTCCTTGTTACTGCTGGGAGGAGGGTGTAGCTGCTGTCCCCACTGGGCCTCCACTTTCATCCCTCTGCATGGGAGGGGTATGAGCATCTTGCCATTGTACCCACGTGGTTGCCCCCACTGATACTTCTTTTACCACTGAGGGTGGTCAGAGTCCTCCTCTGACATCACCCCAGTGTGGGGAGCTGGCGGCCACATTAAAGCCAGCTGAGGGTGGAGGCTCCCCACTCAGGCCTTGCTTGGGAGGAGAGAGGCGGCATCACAGTGTTTCCTGTTGTGTTGGCCAGGGTAGGGTTGTTATTGTCTAAAAGTTTTCTGTCCCACTAGGCTGCCCCTTTCTTGGTCCTCTGTCCAGAGAGCTGACTTCCTTGGTCAGCACCTGTTGGCATTTCTGGGTTGCCAGCTCGTTCAGCACCCATTCTGGGGTATAAGAGGGAAAAGAAACCTCAGGGAAGTTACTGCTGCGTTGTGCCTTGGGTCCCGAGGTCCCTCGTCAGTCTGCCTTTTTTTCTTTCCTCTTTTCAGGGACTTCCTATGTTTTATTTATATATAATTTCTAGGGTTTTAGTTACACTTAGCAGGATGAATAGGAAAAAGTACATCTGTTCCATCTTCCTGGAAGCAGAAATCTCCTTCAATAATTTTTAAGAATACAAAGTCCTAAGACCAAAAAGGTGCGAACCACTGACCCAAAGGAGATGAGGGAAGGTACTCCTGGGAAAGGAGTAACCCAGGGGAAAGTACAGGAAGTGGAAATGCAAGGAGATGAAGAGGTTCATAGTCAACAAGTCATCCAGTGTGGCTAGAGCATAGTGAGCCAGGACAGTGACAGAGGTGAAGGGATTGCTGGCCCAGAGCGCCCTGGTGAGGATCTGGCTGTCATCAACAGGAAGTCACTACCCGGTCTGAGCAGAGGAGTGACACATGCCAACATTCCCTACAAGCTCCCTCTGGCTGTTTGGCCTGTGGTATAGGCAGAGACTGGGAAACTTAGCACCAGGCTCTAGCCTAGTCCAAGTGAGGACACGTCTCACCACTTCTACTCAACGTGGTACCAGAGGTGCTTGCCAGGCGATTAGGCAAGAAAATGTGACAAAAG